>NW_027272153.1:107500-322747 GCF_040938485.1 Diadema antillarum | reverse complement strand
GTTACACAGTAATTCGGGACAACACTGCAGTGCCGGTATATAGGATATCCAGTTGCCGAGATGGCCATTTATACGTGGAATATATGTTTGTTGTTATTACAGATTTCCATCACTGTGTTAGCAGGGTGAGTAAGCGGAGTTTTATTTCTGTTTAGGACATGGGAACGTTTCAACGAATATCTGGGAATAAGAAGACCCGTCGAGTACGCCGTATCAGTCCCACTCATTCTAATTCGTGTGGCCTCGTAATCGTCATTACTCATATCATAGTCGAGTCGTAAATCCATAGCGTATTATATATAAAGCCAAAGTAGCGTAGGGTTAAAGTTTAGATCTAACTGTTAATACTGAATCTTGAAATAGCACTAGATCTAACTGCCACAAATTGCCCTAACGGCTAGCATGACAGTGCCAGCTTCACCTGGCTGGAATACCATTGGCATGAGTGAATGTATTTCACTATTTGTGTCACCCATTTAAAACCGTTGACGAATCAAAGATTTAGACTGTCTGACTGGAATAGTCACAGATAGTTCACTTGCTTGGGTCCAGTCTATCATCTGTGCCCATGAGATGTTGGGACCACATCGACATGTTGAACTTGAACTGAAGTTGAAAACAGTAGATTTAGAGTGGTCCAATAAATTCTACTCTAGATCAGCAGGTGATCAGTCAGTCAGATGTCTGAGACCAACTCCAAGTAAATCTAAAGCCAACTAAAGGTGACTTAGATCTAGTTCTTTTTTGTCAAGATAAGTGGAACCCACAACTCAAAAGTCAAATGTGATATCAGTCCGGGAAACCCGTTCATGAGGCCTGAGGCCTGCTACCCCGTATGAGCACTCCTCCGCCTCACGAGGCCTCTGGAGAGCCTCATGACGCCCCCAGGGACAGAGACTCATGAAGCTCCTTGTTCACTTTTTATTCATCTCACATCTGACATATAAATTGTCGCAACGTTACATGGTGATTTTTTGTTACACACATACATGTATGTCCACTATCCATGATGAAAAGAAAAAATTCTGTCTGTTTTTTTTTACAACAATCGAGTTTTAATCAACCGATGCGCAGCGACCCATCAAATCATGGGCGCCAGTGGGTTCGCTCAATACAAGGCTGCCGCACCTAGCGGCCTGATCCGACTACGTACATGTATATATTTTTGGTGCTTTTTTCTGCGGCTCTCACCTCTCTGCGCACAAATCAGCCTCGTGAATCTGAAGTCTGGCATCTTTTTACAAAAATTTGTAACGAGAAAAATAAAATCAGTACTAACCTGATCTTACAACTTCCAAGTGCATATATTCCAAATTACTATTCCACACTGATAGAGTAGGTGGGTACTCCAGTTTGTCAGCAAAGTAATCACTTTGTAGGTATGACGGGTTCACTTTCTTCGTCAATTCCGCTGTCCGCTAACCTTTGGGCGCTTTTTCTGGAATCCCGCGACGCGACGTCACTTCACATCACACATCCATCCAGCACTTACAGACAGCGCGCAAGCTGTGAGATTTTTTGAAGCTGTGAGATTTTCAGAAAATCTCACAGCTTTTGCGGCTTAAGTTTATTTGACATATTAGCTATGGCGTATGAATGTTTATTGTAAGTAGGAAGTAGTAACCGATCTTATCAAGCAATGATTGTTCAAATACATGATGTACATTACATTCATGAGACCAGCTAACCTTGTCTCTTTTAAAGGCACATGGTCCCGGTGGTTTAGTTGAATGTGTACGCAGGCGCATGGGGCAAGTTTCCTAGAATAGAGACCTACGCTATCTACTCCTCTTTTAGCGCTTATGCTTTGACCCATTTCCCTGAGTCCGAAGAAGTCTGATCCTCTGTAGTCACTGGTCCGATCACAGTTCGGCTCATGATTCCGCTGAGGGGGATGACAACTTTAAATTGCAAACTTCTTTTGTGATGTCATATACTAAGAAGCACATATGCACGCACCCTGGCATTACTACAGACTGCGTGATGCACAGAGAAGACAAGGAAGGGAATGTTACCAAGCAACATCTACGCATTTTACTCTTGATGACAGCTCAACTTTGTCAATCTTCGTATCAATGCTAGCGGTGATCGGCAGTATCATCAACAGCACCCACCGGGACTATGCGCCTTTAATGTACATTGTATATAGTGATCACTCTGTTTGTAGCTTGGAGAAGATGATGTGGGCACAATGAACATTTTGTACCATGGGCAAACCATTCTATGGAAGTTTACAAAGTAACTATTACATTGACATATTTTATTTCAGTATGTTGTTTCATGATTACAATAGATATAAACTTTGACTTCTTTGTAGCTGAATGTAAATAGATGACCCATATCTGGTCTGCGGGATACATACTTCATAACGGGTTACAACCAATAATTCTGTCAATCAGACGGGCTTTGCCTTGAACTTTGTCCCTCAGTTCACTATACAAGTAGGTCCCTACAATGTACAATGTACATTGCACTTTGGTCTGTTTATACCTGTTGCCGGTGAGTGCCAGCGTCTACAAATGTGTACTTTTGCATTTTAAACCTCCAAAATTACATCAGTTTTCTTCTTTTGAATATTGTGAATTGTTCAAATGCATTTTATAAATATTGCAGCTATTCCATATTATTTCTGGTTTAGATATACCTGGTATATTAGCGTATATGTAGTATTATCATTATTTTGAAACCATGCTTATTTTTCATTTATTCATTTACTTATAACTATCCTAATGGTTTTATTATCTTTTCTTTTTTATTTATTTATTAATTTATCTTTTTGACAGAAGAGGAGACATCTGATTAGCAAGGAAGTGACAATGTTGCCCACAAACTCTTCTCCAGTTCGGATTGGATCTGGATTGTGCATATTATTTACATGTATTGTAGATGCATGTTCAGTTGTAAAACCTAAACAATGATGACTGATACACATGTTGTTGTTGTTGTTGTTGTTGTTGTTGTTGTTGTTGTTGTTGTTGTTGTTGTTGTTGTTGTTGATGTTGTTGATATTGTTGCATGTACTGACTGGTGCTATGCAGTTCAAATGAGTTCATAGATGCAGTGCACATTGTGCTGTATGATATCAAAAAAATCACTCTTGCATACTTTTCCTTTCACAGGTAAACTGTACATACCCACTGTAAATGGATGGCTAGTTAGAGTGTTGAAATACTGTAGTCATAGATGACTTTGTAAGTTATTTCTCTCATCTGATCTTTCACACAAACTCACTGGTTTCAATCTTAATCTGCAGGAGGGATTTCTATAAGATTTTGGGAGTACCGAGGGATGCGTCCACAAACCAGATCAAGAAGGCGTACAGGAAACTCGCCATGCAATATCATCCAGACAAAAATCCAGATGACCCTGAGGCTAACGAAAAGTTCCAAGATCTTGGTGCAGCATATGAGGTGGGATACATTGTACCTTTAATTCTTAATCGGCTAGTGATTTTCATTTGAATTTAGGGTAGTTGCATATAGAGGTAGAAAATCATAAGTTGTGATAGGGGAAGTGACCAATACATCGCCAAGAAAAACATCCAATCAGACATGGAACTTGAGTGGTTGCCTTGGTAACTTCTATTTCTCCACCTTTCATCAATTACAAACATCTGCATAAAATGGACTTCTGATTAGATGTAACTTGTCTTGCTCTCTCAAAGCAAGTTGATAATTATTAGAGTTCTATTGAAATCTTGCAGAGCTCTCATCTGAGAAGTCTTGCAAAATTACAATGAGACTGTACTCCTGTGTTAAGTGCATGGGTGGTATTTTATGCTAAGTACAATTTACCTCTTAACTGTGATAAATGTCATGCAGTCATGTACAAATGTGTTTGAGCAAGACTACCATGTATTGGCTCACATTTGTATCAAAAGTTATCTCAATACAACAGCAACAACAAAAGTAGGATACTGGATGACAACCAACAAAGCAATTTTTTTGGTTCTTTTCAAATTAAAAAAAAGAAGAAGAGTGAAATGTATGGGGAACAAACTGATTATGACTTGATAGTCACTACTGCATGTGATGCTGTAATGCTAATCTAAACCGTTTGTGTGTGTGTGTGTGTGTATGTGTGTGTTTTACATATTTTGCTTACATAAGAAAGGATGATGTTTTCTAAAGATAAGATTGTTTTACATTTCACAATAGACATACTGGTGATGCAGTCATCGTTTTGTACATACGTATTGAACCTTGAAAAGCAGGAGGATATGAGTCCATTGATCCCAATTAAGAAAACTTTACACTGCTCACTTGAACAAAGTGTCTTGTTATTCTTTTGAAGTGCACTGTACCTGTGAATGATGTAATTTTGTTGAAAGGTGAAGACTGGGGATTAGATACAGTATGATGCATTCTACAAAGTAACTTTTGTATATTAAACGTAGATGATCTTTTAATGAATGAAAATGCAGGTACAATGTACATACAGTATGTTGCTGATGCTATGTACATACAATGTACCAAGAGTTGTGGGGATTTTTGCCTCACTGTTCTGCATGAATTTTGTAGTTTCCCTTTTTACGATCAAACTCATCAATGAAATATTTTGGTCGTAATGGAGACACATGAAGAAATCACAGTACTGTAAAAGTGGAAATTTTCGCGGTGTTAAAATTTTTGCACATTTCGCGCAACCAGAAACTAGCGCGAAAATAAAAGCACGCAAATATTTTTGCTTGCCATATGTCTTGTGCGTGATGTCCTGATTCCGCGGAATTAACAACACGCGAAACTCTTCTTACCCGGCCAAGTGCGAAAAATTAGTCGCGCGAAAATATCCACTTTTACAGTTCAACTGGAAAATCAAATCATGAAATTGCAAATCACAGCTATTTGTTTGATTTGACTTGGTGTGGCAGTCAGTGCATCCATTTAGAACAGCAAGTCTGCATCTGTAGGTCATATTCCCTTTACACTTGATCACAACACTCACTCTACTCGTGACCTACAGTACTCATCTACTGAAGGAAGTGGAAGGCATGCTGTCTGTACTTTGCCTTGAAATTTGACACCACCGAGTCCCAATCCCTTATTGGTTGCATTCTGCAGTGAGATTCAAGTGCTTGTGTCTTTGAGCTGCAATGATGCAAATGATTGACTGACTCTAATTGCCAATAATTCTGCCTCACCTCCGTTAAAAAAAAAAAAAAAAAAAATGTCTTCAGATGTTCATAAAAATTCTTGTCAGACCTGTTTGCAAAAATCTAACCAAAGTGGAGAGTCACTTTGAATTTCAAATCATTGTACAACCTCAATATTTTGATAATTTGTGTTCTAATAGTCTGACTAACAAACTACCAATGGAAAGCCAAGCTGAGTAAAGAAAACTTTCCTGAAGATTCATGAGTTTGCAATGTGTTGAGATTCGTAATGTTTATCTATCGACAGTAATGATAAAGAGAGCCTAATGATAATGATGATAATAATGATAATGATATGGTTATTGATACAGTGCTAAATTCTATTTTTAAAAATGAAGAAGATAGTTTCATGGCATTGTACAAAATGTATAGTAGAGGTTACATGAACTAGACTGAATACTGGACAGTGAATATTAAAGTCTAATAAAAAAAAAGTTACCAAGAACAATCATTCCTGCATTTGTATTGAATATTGAGTAAGCACATTAGATTACTAAATCTGAAGGAATAGACTGAAATTATGAATGAATAGGGTTTTGAAACTCTCCTAAATGTGCCTTCAGTATAGTGTATACCTTGACAATCATAGTTTGATGATATTTGCGGTACATTGCACACTTTGCCCTGGAATTTCCCCACTCTCTTTTATAGTCCGTAAAACTACTGTAAGTATTGGCTTCCCACCTCCCTGGTTTAGCTGTCACACGGTGCCAATCACCACACACACACACACACACACACACACACACACACACACACACACAGGTCCAACTCTCATTCACAACAAACAGCTGGTAGGCGTGTAGGAAGATTTGGCACATGTGTTGGATTGTGATTGGTCAGAGGTCAGGAGCTAAACCTGATGAATTATTCAGTAGCACAGGGCTAAATCTCATTGGCTTTTGTGAATGCATTATTCATGACCAGTTGTCCTTATTCCCAGTACACTGTACTGGCATTCATTAGCACATGTGTATTCATGTGAGTCGAGACAGATTGTATCGGTGTGTTTCATAGTACCAAAAATAATGTGTCTGTTGGCATGTGTGTGTGTATATATTATACTAATGTCAAGTTCTTATCTATTTGTACATACACGTGTATGGTATCAACACAGCACCAGGAAATAGCTGAGGGAAAAAGTGGAAGATTATTTTTGCAGGAGAAGAGATCAGAGGAGATGATCTACACAATGTACAAATGTACTTCCATGTACATATATAGACAGATAGCTAGTTGCATAGTGCTATGATTTAACTCCAATAATTTTGTTATATTTTTGTTGTGAAATGTGCTTAATGTCAGCTTAATATCTTTAGCATCAATCACTACCAAGAAGTCACAGAAGGTCTCAAATCTACTGGGAAATAAACATGACTTTCTTGGTGCAAATATTTCTAAATTTTAATGAGATGAGGCTCCTTGTGTTCCTGAGAAGTCATATTGATCCATGACCCACTTTCTGAAATTTTAGTTGACAAAGGCATGGTTAGACAGGTTGGTTTGTAAACAATTTAGATGTACATGTATGCAGTTATGTATGGAGGTGGGAGATAATATACACTTACACGCTGGACATCTGTAAAACTAAAAGAGATGAATATTGTAGTCAAGAAAGATGGGCATGAAATTATAATCATATCCTTTAGTCACTTTGTGTGTGTGTGTGTGTGTGTGTGTGTGTGTGTGTGTGTGTGTGTACACATGTGCAGACTGATGTGAGTGCATGTTATATACAATTGTAGTGCATAATTATGCATGTGAATTGTCTGTTTGTAAACAATATTTATAAAATCATATTAGAAGGTGGGGAAGTTTAAAGGAGCTTCATGTATGTGACCTAATCAAGAAACTATGCGTGAAATTAACATACATTCCTGTACATTTTGTATCCTTATTCACAGAGCTCTGTACATTTTGCTAATGGGGATCATTCCTGTCATGCATGTGCTGTAGATGCTTTGTTCAGGCATGGGGTTTTACCTCACTATTCGTTAAAAAAAACCACACACATAAGAAATACAAACAAACAAATAGACAAACAAACAAAGAGATCATCTAAGAGACTTTCTCTTTGTCTTTCCCCTGGACAGGTTCTGTCAGATGAAGACAAGAGGAGAACATATGATGCAAGAGGAGAGGAAGGTCTGAAGGACATGGGTCACGGGGGTCACGGGGACCCTTTCTCCAGGTGAGTATCATGATAGACCAGGGGAACCAAAGCCCAAAATATGGATTGAGTGAAAGCAGCAATATTAGTAGAATGCGTCGGTGAAAGTTTGAGGAAAATTTGACAATCCATTCAAAAGTTATGAGTTTTTAAAGTTTGGATGCCATCATTGCTAGATAAGGAGACTACAGTCTGTATGTACACTACACTTTGTGATGTCATTATGGACAACAGTATGAAACAAATATAAGGAGAATTCTTCTTTTTTTTCATGAAAAGAACACATTCCATTGACTTTTTACGGACATGATATGATGAGGGTAATATTATTCCTCCTTTCTGATGAGGTAAGTCAAGTGCTCTTTATTATGCTCGAAAAGTGAAAATATGTTGAATTTTCTTTATATTTTCTTTATCGTTCTACACATGTGACACCACAAGCTGAAGTACATGTACAATTGTCTTCTCATCCAGTGATGGTGACACAGACATTTCAAAAATTAATTTAACTTTTGAACGGATTGTCCAAATTTCCTCAGATGATCACTGATGTACACGTTCTACTTATACTGCTGCTTTCTGTCAATCCACATTTATATTTGGGCTTTGGTTTCCTGTAACTTCTAGTTGATGGTAGGTTGTTTCTTTTTTCTTTTCTTTTCTTTTTTGTAATTCCCCAAACTTGAATGGTAAACATTCTGGAGGTATGGACAGCATGTGCTGGTTACATATGTTATCATATTGATCAAGTGCCAATTTCATGTTTGCATTTTTTATGCAGATGTTCAAACAGGAGTTGAACTCACAAGGTTCAAGGAAATGTTTGAAAACTGATAGCAGACCTATCAAAATTGATGTAGACCTACAAAGTTCGGCCACTGTTGGATACGTTGTATGTAATCAGGTTAAACAGTGAAATTTAAACTAAAATGGGAAATACCTACATGTGTAACTTTGTTTGAGGTGTCATCCTAATAAAAGGTGGTAACAGATGAAGATCTTGTATAATCCTTTCAAGAGGTTAAACATGGTATTCTGACAATATTCATGTGAACAGGATTTATAATTGCTACTACAACATTGTTTGAAAGGGTAGGCAGTTACTGAAATGTGATCATAAGAATGATAATTTTTGTGCATTGGCTGTACATCGATAGAATTCCAACCATGCAAATGCTTTTAACTAGGACAATAGTCAGTCTTTGGTAACAATTTTTGCATAGAGTAAAATGCACTTTTCATAACAGAAATGACATGTACCTCGGTATTGCATACAATGTAAAGATCCTGACAAAATGTTTATGCTTTTGTATGCTCTGTGAAGATTTTTTTATTATTATTATTATTCTCACAGAATCATTTTCTTTGAAATACATTTGAAAATATGGATGATTCAGATATAATCACCATCCTTTAAATGTCTTTGATACTCATTGATTATTATCTTTGAATAATTTTTTACATGTAAGAAACTATGTATTCAAAGATAATAATCAATTCACTATTCAGCGTCAGTTATAGGGGAAATCCACCCTGAAAATGAGTTAGTGTGGATAGAAGTGAAAAAAAAAAGATGAGAGGAACTGCACAGTGAAAGTTTGCACAAATTCTGATGAAAAAAAGTTGTAAGAATGTTTTGATTTTTTTTAATAGTTTTGATCAATCAAGCACAAATTGGCAACTTTGTGAAGTAATATTGTGAGCTCACTTTCCATTTGCCCTTTGCATGAAATTCAATAAAACTTTTTTTTAGAAATTAGATTAATAATGAGGGAATATTCAATTTATTATGTAACTTTCCATGCAGTGCTCGTATAAAATTAAATATTTATAATGATTGTATTAGGTTGTGTGAATGATGTAATTTACTCAGATGGGAAAATGAAACTTTCTTGTCTTATAGTACAGAGCAAATAGAAGGTGGGCTCAGGTGTGATATCACAGAAATACCAGTTTGTGTTTGATCATAACTAAAGAGAAGAAAAAAAAATCACTCTCTCAGTTTTCATCAGAATTTACTCAAACTTTCACATTCCTGTTCTTGTAATTTCTCCACTTCTATCTAAACAAAAACTAATGTTAAGGATGGATTTTTCCTTTAGAATAGACCATTCACGGTAAAAGCAAAGCTCAATATTCATTAATTTCTCCATTTTCATCCCTAGCTTCTTCGGAGACTTTCACTTTGCCTTCGGTGGTCAGGGCCACCAGAGAAATCATGACATCCCTAGAGGCGATGACATCACAATTGACCTTGATGTCACCCTTGAAGAACTCTACACCGGCAACTTTGTGGAGGTTTGGCTATATATCGTTATTACACACACACATCCTGTATAGATGTAGTTCACCAGCTTTTTGTAATAAACATTGCTTGGAAGGGCTGGTTTCGTGGTTACACATTTCAAACTATGAATTACCGGTATTGCTTCAACATGTTACTGTATTGATTCAAAATGTTACTGTATTGATTCTTGGGTAATGGTGCAAGATTCAAGTCCATACATATTTAAAATCAATACTTCAGGCAGACTGTTATTGATATACAGGGGCGGATCCAGGACTTCTGTAAAGGGGGGGCGTGACTAATATTTCTGGTGGCACTTCCGGGTTTCATTTCATATTTTTTCTTTTTATTTCTTTTGTTTTTCACGAAAAATAAAGGGGGGGGGGTGTGCGCCGGTTGCGCCCCCCTCTGGATCCGCCACTGATATAGACATGATGTATTGTAGCCTGAGTAACTGTCAAACAAGGACTCATCTGATCTGTGGTCTGTGCATAAAAAGTTATGGTTGATATCGAACTATTAAGATCAACCATAACTCGCTTTCTGCCAATCAGAAAGAAGTATTCAGGACTAGAGTTTGGTTTATGTTTAACAGCAAAGGTAACTTTTTATGCAACAGGTCCTTAGTTAACAAATTCATTCACCTTGATGATGTAATATTGTTCATGTAATTAGAAAGTTAAGAAGTTTTTGGTGTGGCAGTTAAAAAGATGTTTTTACCTTTCATATTGAGAATAGTCATATTCAACAGAAATGTTTTCAGAGCAATGAGGAATCGCCGTAGAAAGTAAAAGCAGAGTACACTCCATCTCAGTTTCCTCATCTCAGTTTTGTTCTCATGATGTTCTGGTGCTATCATGAATTTGAAAGGATCAAATTTGTAGGGTGGTTCATTCAAAACTCAACTTTGTTCAACTTTGCCCCCCTCCCACCCCCTTCCCCTCACCCTCCCAGGTTGTACGTTACAAGCCAGTGGCCAGAGAAGCGCCTGGAAAGAGGAAATGCAACTGTCGACAAGAGATGCAGACCGTCCAGCTCGGGCCCGGTCGATTCCAGATGACACAGCGAGAGGTCTGCGACGACTGTCCCAACGTGTCGTAAGTACCAATGTGCCCTCCACAACTCTTCTCCCTGGCTAGTGTGAAATCTCATTTAACCTTGTATGATGTTAAATCATTTCTATCATATTTATATTAATATGTTCAATGAGAGAGTTCATCCATTTTGATTATTTGTGTGTTTTCTACACTTTACTTCCATATATGTTATGTAGTGCTCTCTTTCTCATAACATGTAGAAAGAAAGTAAAACTTTTAAATATTTTCTTGTTTGATTTTCCTAAAATGTGCTCTGCCGTAAAGGTCATTTTATGTCCCTAGTAAGCAGACCACTCAAAAACGATGTATAATGTTATTTTTGGCTGTTGTTTGTAGTGAAAGAAGATAATTCTAGACAGCATACCACAACATTTAGATAATAAAGCAAATGGATATTCGTACACACAATATTTTTAGGCATCAATTGCAAAGAAATTGAAAGGTACACGTTGAACTAGACGAAAGTGAGAGAACTTTTTTAAGAGGTATTATTTGTTGCTGCCAAACTGACTTTGATGCAATTTGTGTCAAATAAGCTATACCTAAAAATTTTGTTATTATAAAGTTTGAAATTATTGAATTGAAATGTTGAGGCCCTGCAGAGGATGCTAGTGTTTTTAAACTCACAGAAAGTCACTGCGTTTGATTTTCAGCTTTGTCAATGAGGAAAAGCTGCTAGAGGTTGAAATCGAACCAGGCATGCATGATGGCCAGGAGTATCCCTTTGTAGCAGAAGGTAAGTCTGAGCAACAGTATGTCCTTCCCCAAAAGAAAGAAAGAAGAATAAGTAGAAAAAATGCACAGCTGTGTTTCAATTTCTATTTCTCAGGCAATTGCTCACTGCCTCTCATTCAGATTGAAAATTTACCAGGGGTGCCACTGAGCTGAAGTATCTACCCTACAAAAATTATGACATCTTTTTCACCCTTTCCTCACCTGACAGTTATGAAATACATCTTACTCTCGTTGCAAATGTCCATGGAGATATAGAGGGGTATCTTACCCTCAATTCATTTTGGACCTTTACAAATTATTGCAGTATTTTCACCTTTTGTTTCAAAACAATCTGAAGATACCTGCAATGTAAACCGAAAATGTTCTATGGAGCCATAAAAACATTTTTATCCCAGACCTGTTAAAGTCACATATATTTTTTCTATTCCCACTAACAGTGGCACAATTAATTCCAGATTTAATAAAAAACAAACAAACAAACAAACAAACAAAACAAAACAAAACAAAACAAGAATTCAGTGTGCACTGCCACAGTGATCTTTTATATTCTGGTCATTTCAACATATCAATTAAATCAATGATTGTGCCAAAGGTCAGTACATACAATGTACATTAGAGCATATACTTCTTACAGGCATGAATAGAACAGGAATGTTTAGTCCTACAGGTTTTCCATAATGCAGCAATGTCTATAAAGCTATCAAAGCAAATGCTGGAGAAATGTTGTAGATAATGAGGAATAATTCAAGATTTCTTTTTTTTTTTTTGTATCTTTCAGTCAGTTCTCAAGTTCAGTTTTCAGGATAGTCTGTGACACATTTAAGTTTTGAACACATTCAGTCATTCCAAGTTGGCTGTTGCCATGGTAATGACAACAATTTTGATAACTAGTATCTAATGATGAAATCCTGTATGGAGGTGGTCCTTGAATGGAAGGATGAAGGCATTCCATGCAGTTCATGTCATTGCCTCTTAGATGTCTGCATGGTTTTCTACCTTGCTTAGTTTCCATGGTTACATAGATTTTTGTCCTTGTTTGGTATTATGCACATATCCCAAGTAGCAACATTTCCAGCAGCTGTATCCAGTCGCAATAATAAATATCTTACTTCGTCAGCAAAACTATAATTGTATCTAATTACGGTCAAATCTATAATTGCATGTGGTTACTGGTACATATATCTGTGACAGTATTGGTTGTGAACCTGCAGATGGTGAACTACAGCTGTGTGTAGAAAGTAAACAAATTGTCTTATTTCTGTAATGCATTCAGATTTTGCACTTAAATCATTCACAAAAGATTGCCTTAACAACCACAAAGCATGCCAAATCCTTGTACTACCTAGCAACAACTGATTGACCGCTAAGTGCATCTGTATCAGTCAGTAAATGGTATCAATGAGACACATTGAAAAAAAAAAGAATTACCATTACATCCACTTAGATAAAGAATGATAAGTGATGTTTGTTTGTTTGTGGTCTTGAAAACATGTCCACAGTGCTGATGCTGAGCGCAATATTTGTGTGAATATGTTTCCTTTCATTGCATATTCCTCATACTCATTATTTCGTGCTCTTTTTGTTTGAACAGGAGAACCTCATATAGATGGTGAGCCTGGAGATCTCAGATTTAAAATCATCACATTAAAGTGAGTATAGCTCAGTCTCATTTGTTGTCTTTTACTCGATGTATCTAAACCGCTGCCGCATTTGTGAGATACCTGGTACTGGTTTATGAGTTACTGGTTTATAAATTGTCAAAGCTTTCAGCTTTGACGTTTTCAAACATTTCTTGACATTTACTGGCAAAACGTAACACCAAATCTAGTGAAATTTGAATAACAGCAGTCTAAATGAATGTATCAAAAACTTGTCATCAAAATATGTTTAAGAAACTGGGAAAGTGGTATTGAGCCCTCATGTGGCTGTAACAAGAGAGTCTTTCACTGTTGAAAGTATTTATTTTGTATTTTTACCAGTATCCTTGGTGGAATAGCAGGCTTCTGTGAATGCCAAGTTGTTTCATCTACCATTCTCCTAGGTATTATAAGGCTTCATGAAGAGTCACATGGGCAGTCCGTCTGGTAGATGAATTATTACTGACAACTCCACCCATCGTGCTTATATTTGTGAAAGCTGATATAGTCCCTCGTGAAGTCAGACATCAGAGTAAACTTTTGGCTGTGCCAGGAATCTTTGTGTGATTATGACCACAATGATGTCGCTCTACAGCCGTGATTTGGTAGAACTACGTATCTCGATTTTTGGACATTTTTTGTTTTTTGGCTTGGTGAGTTTTTTATACGTAACATCATGCTTAGTATGTTAAAATATATCATAAATCTGTAATTTTTAAAATAAGATTCTCAAATTTTAAGGTTTTGGGGTAAAAATGATGTCATTGAGCTGGCAGAACTACGTAACTTGAGATACGTAGCAGGTAACTGCTATAGTTACGTGGTTTTGCCTGATTGTACTCTTTCATTGAGGCAGCTTGAGTGGCTGGCAGAACTACGTATCTCAAGTTCCGATCTGTACGCATATGTCGTATTTGTACACAATCTATGGGATTCTCATGATCAAGCAGAAGTACATATCTTTTAAAAAAATCTAAAATTTCTCTAAATATGTGGCAATGAGCATGTATTTTCAGTTAGATAAAACATAAAAGTTTTCTTTTCGTTATAGAACACAATTCCAAGTTACGTAAATCACTCTATGTAAAACGGCAGGCCTTTAAAATTTAAACGTGAATATCTCAAAATCGCTTCAAATGAGATACATGTACGTAGTTTTGCCTGATCATGGCCGCCCATCTGTGGGTTGGGCCAGGGAGTTGTCATAAATTGAGTGGCATTCAAGGAGTTCAAAGTAATAAACATGGTATTTCTGTTCTCTTTTGTAATGTGCAAATCGAAATGAAATGAAAAGAAAATGAGGTCCTCTTATACACAGTAGCGCATGTTATTTTCCTTTCTTTTAATCTCGCATGTTTGATATTTCAAATTAAGTACTCCGTTGGAGCCTTGTTCAAGCTTGTGTTTCTATTTTTTGCTGTTATAAGTGTAAAGTTCATATTGCATTTAAATTTACTGCTCCAATTCAAAGCACACACATTCATTGTTGCCAGTACATTGAAAGAGAGAGCAAAGTGCAGCAGGGGGCAGTCTTTTTAGCTGTGAGAGTGCTAGACCTGACTACTGACGTGCTCTTTAGTCAAAGCACCTGGCCAACCTATAGTTAAGCACATTTAACCCACTGAGGACGGACTAATTTTGCTACAACACGCATTTCCCATAGACACCTGCCCGAATATACCCAGGACTCGTCCTCAACGAGTTAAAGGGACTGTACAATACTGGTTGAGGTGGGGATTCATGTTTTGAACATTCCTAAGTGAGATAATGAGAAACCTCTATTGAAATATGAAAGAGCGTGTAATTTTAAAAAGGATTCAACTTTTATTTGATGAAAATTGGTTTTCAAATGGCTGAGATATCCAAAAAAAAGTGATGATAATAAAAGGCAACAGGCCACACCTTTTATTAGGATCTCTTTGTTTCACCTCGTTTTTGAATATCTCAGCCAATTCAAAACCGATTTTCATCAAATAAACTTTTGATACCCTTAGAATTGCATGCTCTTTGGCATCTCATAGAGTGGTATCTGAATATCTCGCAAAACGGTGTAAGCTAAATCCTCACCTCAACCAGAACTGTACACACCCTCTAACTTCCCGACAGTGCCAAGCATGACTTCAAGGGAGACCAATAGCTCCTTTTCCATATCTATAACACCTTCCTGGTTGGACACTTTGGAGAATATTTTGTATATCAGCAGCAGTGTTTAGTGGATTTTGTCAGCTGATAAATCTGGAATTGCTCATCCCCTGTGAGTACTTCATGCTGTTACCTGGTTGTATGCTCTTCCCTTCCTCACAGGCATCCACTCTTTGAGAGAAGAGGTGACGACTTGTACACCAACGTCACGATATCATTAATCGACGCCCTCACAGGGTTCGAAATGGAAATCAAGCATTTAGACGGCCATAAAGTAAGTTCTAGTTCTCAATGTTTCTGTCTGTATGTCTGTCTGTCTGTCTATTTCTGTGTAATATATAGATTATGCATACACACACACACACACAAACAAACAAACAAACAAGCAAACACATATACCAGCACACACACAAACATAGAATTTGGTTGTTTCTGTCTGTAGCAGGTGTTCTTTGAATGTTCTGAAGTGCTTCAAAATGAGTTTTTAGTTTATTATTGGTTTTCTTGAACAAAGCAGTAACCTTCAGGCAAGGCTTACAACACTCTTTTGTTTTTAGAATACCAGCTATGCTTTTGTACTGATGGTCACTTTCATTTCTGCTATGTGGTAATAGTACAAAACAACACCTGAAGTACACTGTATATTCCTAAATTTTGTTCATATTAAGCTACATATCTCATTCATTGATTTCTTCATTTCCATATCACAAGATAATTGTACAGTTAATGGTACCCATCCCAGATTGCTTACATCATAATTTTGTATTTGTATTTGTACAATTTCTCTCTCCCTTTCATCCAGGTGAAAGTAGTCCGAGAAAAGGTCACATGGCCTGGAGCTAAGATGAGGAAAAAGGGTGAAGGAATGCCAAACTATGAAAACAACAACGTCAAGGGAACATTAATAGTCACGTTTGATGTCTCTTTCCCAAAGGGAGAGCTTACAGAAGAACAAAGAGAAAGTAAGTGGAATGCACTCTGTTTATTGGGAAAACAAAAAAAGAAACTGCTGGTATATTAAAACGATTGAGCTTCATTGTCATGTGTCAGAGCTCAGTATCAAACACTCGAGAGAAAGATATTTCATATCTATTGATAGTATGCTTTTACTTGTGTGGTTTGCATCGTAGTAGACGATTTACCCGTCCTATGCTCTGTGGTAGATCTGCTCCACTTTTGTTCATTTTAGCAGCATCACTAATTGGTCTGCAGACATCCTCTAGTGCATTTCTGCTTCAGGTATAAGATGGCTGGAGTAAAAATCAAACGAAGAGGATAATAAATGTTTTACTAACCTCAGACACTTATGAAAAAAAAACGAAGAGATCATGGAAGGAAACATGTTTAAGGCTCTATGTCAACTGAAATAGGATTTGTTTTGTGTGTGTGTGTGATATTTGTGTTCAAATCCAAAAAATGGTGCCCAAACTCTTGGAACACAGTGGAAATAGGCACAGTCGTGTTCCTCACATTATCCATTACAAAAAATTAAAAAAAAAAGAAAATAAAATAAAATAGAATAAATAAATAAATAAAAGATAATATTATTATTATTATTTTCAGATACAGACTTTTCCTGTGTTATGTTTTTTATGGTTTACTAAACTAGAAATTCTTTCACATGCCATCTCCCTACTATTTTTCTCTCCAGGTCTGCAGACATTACTAAACCAGGAGTCCTCGCAAACAGTATACAATGGACTTCAAGGCTACTAGCAGTCATCACAGTTACCAAGTTGTAGATATATTTTACCTTAAATGATATCCTATTTTCTCACTTTGTCCTAGGTACAGCTAGCAGCTTCACAGTTTGTTTATTTGTTTGTTTGTTTTAATCAATATCTGTGCACTCTGCATTTCCAAAAGGGGTATGACTTTATTCAAGTTTAGCTTGGTGTTGCATGTACCTTATTTCTATCCTTGTTGATAATGTTTACATAAAGCTATACTATAAATCCTCTCACCCATTGCAGTATGTTGTATAGCAAGTCCTCTGTAATATAAATTGATAAGATTAATGTAGATTGAGAAGAAAATAAAGGAAAGGAAATTGTCACTTTGAAATCTACCACCTTGTCATTTGAGGATTGTCATGATGTCACACCCAACATCACAGTTGAGAAAAAAAATCGGAAAAGAAAAGTAATGAAATAGTTAAAGGACAAGTTCACCTTCATAGACATGTGGGTTGAGTGAATGCAGCAATATTAGTAGAACACATCAGTGAGAGTTTGAGCAAAATCGGACAATCCGTTAAAAAGTTATGAATTTTTGAAGTTTTTGCTCAGTCAGGACTGGATGAAAAGACTACTATAGCTTGTGATGTCACATGAGTACAACGATATAAAGAAAGAATAAAGAAAATTCAACATATTTCCATTTTTCTCGCATAACAAAAGAACACTCGACTTCTCTCTTTCAAAAGGCAGGGGGAATAATATTACCCTTAACATACGTCAGTAGCAAGTCGAAGGAATGTGCGCTCTATTCAAAAAGTAAAGTTTTGAGAAATTCTCTTTTTATTTTCCTTATATAGTTGTACGCATGTGACATCATACACTGTAGTAGTCTTCTCTTCCAGCAGTGACTGCGCAGATACTTAAAATATTCGTAACTTTTGAACAGATTGTCCAATTTTCCTCAAACTTTCACTGATGTGTTCTACTAATATTGCTGCATTGTCTCAATCCTTAAGTATATGAAGGTGGACTTGTCCTCTAATGAATTAAAGAGTTTAAGAGATATTGGATATTGATGTCCTTTGTTTGTACACTGAATCACATATTATTCTATTGTGGAAGATACACATCGTTAAACCATTTCTTCTGATGTTTGGTAATCCCTGATAGATGTACACAATGTGATATGTAGCATTCAGTTTCTGTTACCGGTGGATTAAACTAGGAGTTTGTGAAGCACTGAAACATCTTGTCTTTGTCACAAGTGAGGTCTTTCGGCCTCCGTCTCATCAATGGTCGAAATATTTCCTCCATCAGCTGGTTGCCAGAATTTTACTTACTCTCTTATGTGTATAGTGTTCCTAATTTATCATTTGTATACCCTGTTCAAACTTGCATTGAAGAGAAACTTTATCATGTTTTTACATAGCAGTATGTGTGTGTCGGCTTGATTGAACATGTGGAGTGCAATTTGATAAAGATTTGCCAACAACTCTCCTTTGACAGTCATTTCTGGCAAATTTCATGGAATAAGTCAAAATATTTCCCCAAAAGAGAGCATGTACAGTAGGTATATTTCACTTCTTGGTAGTTGATCATCTATTTCTCTGAAAGCAAAGTGAAAGCTACTGCCTAACTACACAAGCAAATAAGATCTGTGTACATGTTTGTAGTTCACAGTAACTGATTGTGGTTCTGTTTTTGTTTTGTTTTTTCTAAACGAATATTTTCCAGATTACAGATAATTAAAAGAAATGATCATATGTACAAAGTGATATGTACAATGTACTTATTATACAGAAATGCACCGAATTTCAGTCAGAAAAAAAAAAAAAAAACATAAATGCAAGTTTCAGCATAGATTTACAATTTCTATCCAAAGTTTGTATGGGAAATATTGTCGTTCAATTGTTTTCGATTTAATCAGTGAGCTAAAATGTTCTCTTCTATAGGCCATATATTGCATTATGATATTACATATTACATGTACCAAGGCTGTCAAATGGATATACATGTATTACAGAACACTGTTGACTCCAGCAAAATGCTGTATGTGTAAATATTTCATCCTATACATACACATTGTACACTCTTGTTTTGTCTGTTCACGAAACACACTGAAAAAGTTTGTGCTGAAAGTAAGTGAGAATTTAATTGATGCATTGTTGAAATTCATGCCTTGATGAACTCAGTAGACAATAACAAGATGATACTTAAAAATGCTGGTCATGTTAGAATTTGTTTGGGACGTTTGAACCTTGAGACTCTTATTGCACTCAATGTGCACTGGAATGGCACAAAGTACAGGCAAAACTGCAGTTTGTAAGGGAATTTTTGAAAAGGAACAAAAAAAAAAAATACAGGCAAGCTGAGAGAAAAATTAAAGATTTGACAGGTTAGTAAGATGGGAAGTCATAGTCATGCAAAGAAAGACAAGCGAGACCCTACATGTAGATAGAATTTGCAGTCACAAGTTGAGTAGGAGATGGCACTGTGCCTTTGGTGATATTTTTAGCGCTCGTTTTGAATGTAAAACAATTCACACGTTGACTGGCAAGGGATAAGACTTCAAGGTATTTAACGACCCAGGGATTTAAGATACCGATAACAGAATTATGTCTGAGACGTGTAGGCAAGGGACTTGCCATTTTCTTGTTGTTCAAGCACTTTTAGATGTATTGTAAAAATGTTCGGATATGATACTTTCATTTGTAAGAAGATATCACTTAACATATTAAGTTGTGTTATGATATTTGACAATTCATTGTCTTATAGGGAGGAAATTCTCTTTCATGTGAGCCTCTTGCTGTTTTCGTGTGCATGTATAGAATTATTCATTGTGGTTGCAGAATTTTCAAAATCCTTGCAATCACTAAATATGTAATTGATTCTGAAATTGGCAGCACAGTTTAGAATATTCAGAGTTCCTGTTTCTCTCAAATTGCCAACATGGTCTTTTTTTTTTTCTTCTTCTTCTTATGTATGTATTTCTTTCTGAGTTTGTGCTGATGCATTGAAACTAAACCAGGTCTACCCAACTTCTTCAATTAAGATGTGCAGTAAAATTCATTGTTGCCAATTTGCTGATGCAATGATCATTTCTGATGGGTTACTGTGGATAATGTGGATTCATCTTAGTGTCACTCGAGTAACTCTGGAGTATTGTCATGCAAAGCTTACATCACAAGGATGGTGTTGTTAGAGACAATCGATAATCTCATCAAGAGTGTGATTTTTCAAAGGGCATCTGTGATTTAGTATATAGATATTTGCCATTATTAAGCCCACCTCATGCACCCACACACACCACACACACAAGAAAATAAAAACGTATTTTGTACATTGCAACTTGCAAAAACCTTGAAAAAATGTCAAAATTGCAGTATTTTGACTTGATTGGCTCTAAGCATTTAAGTAACCATCACTTTTTTCCATTTTTAAAAGTTTTTGAAAGAAAAGACAGAAGAATTTGTGTGAATATTATGTGACTTGTGTGTTTAGGGCAGGGTGGGGGTGTCGTAGCATCTAAAGTACTGTGCTTGTAATTTGTGATGTATGAACACACTCTTATGATGGCATAGTATGTATGTATGTGTTTCCTATGTGTTCTTGTCATCGGTGTGCTTATTAAATTGTGTTGTCATGCTTTTTAGTGGTGTACAGGGAGACCGACTACCCAAACTTAAAGATTGACATACAAATATTATTTTCCAGAGTAGTTCGCTGTATGTTCTTGCATTATGTTAGTTTTGTCAGGTTTTCTGTGCTCTCAATAATTGGAAAATGAAAAAAAAAAAATCGATAGTGTTTTTTTCAGTTTCAGTCACATAAGTGCCTTGATGAAGATAATCCACATGATTTGTACATGTGAGCAGTTTTTTTTTCTATTTTTCCCTTTCTTTTCTTGTTTTGAATGTGAGCCATCTGTTAACTCCTGTTAATAGTAGATACAAATTGTACGTGGAAACCCCTGTATAATGAGTTTGCTTAAGAGGAGGTACTGTTTTTGATGAGGTGAATACCGCAGTCCCGATTTTCCATCACTGTGTTTAACTTGTCTCTTTTTTAGTATGTTAGCAAAAAGAGATACTGGTTAAAAAGATGTAAAATGGTTGGTCCTGATGGCCTTGTTAAAATGGGGTTTGCCTGTATATGTCTTTGATACTCAGTAGTATTTTGCGTCACTGAATCAAACCAAATGCCCTAGTCCTTTTGAAAACTTGTTCACATTTTCCCGTGTTCCAATATTCCTTCAGGGCATGGTGGCCAAATACTGATGCTGACACATACAGAGAATTATGTGAAGAAAATTGAAGTGTTGGAACACACACACGTCAACTTGTACACTGTACTCCTGATGAGGTGAAATGGTGTTTTCCACAATGACACGTGATATTGTTGTACATGCAAATGATGAAGTTTCTTTGAATAAATAAATGGTGAAATGTGTATGGATCTGGGTTTATACTTCAGTTGGTACATGCATTTACATTTCTGTACATGTCTAAACGTACAACCATAAAACCAGCAGTTGTACTACTGTAATTAAGTGCTTTTTTCCAGGCAGTTGAAAAATCAAGCCTAATTTCTCTGTATTTTCCCCTCATTTACAGCATTTTGGTTAAAACTACTAATGGAATGATGAGACTTCAGTTGTTGTTTTATCATATATGTAGCATTTACTTCAAATACATACATCATGAGCATCAGCATAGAATTTTATAATCTGCTAACAGTTTGAGACACTGACAGATCACGTACACTTCATAATTAGCTGAACTTTTGACTGTATTCCCAGTGAGATCCATTCATTCTTATGAGAAGAAGAAGGAGTCATGTGATTATAAAGAGTGCATCTTTTGGTGCTACACTTTAACTAGGCATGCAAGAGTCTTACCTCCCTACTTATACATTAGTCTTCAAAGATTGGGGGGGGGGCAGGTACGGGACTACCTGTACCTGCATATGACCCTGAAAGTGCAATTTTGGTATTTCCTGGCTTGCAAATCATCATAAATATTTTAGAATTATTTTTTGCAAATATAAATCAACTTGAAAGAATTGTGAGAAATGAGACAAGAGGGAAATACAAATCGTACATAGACAATCACAGTGTAGTGCATTGCTTCCAATATCACAAGCCAAACATGTGGACATGACACCCTGCAATCTGAACATTATCCACTGCTCATCATAAAAAAATTAGAAGACCATACACAAAAACAAAAGCATCTGGGGGGTGTTTCATAAAGCTGTTCGTAAAGTTATGAACGACTTACGAGCGACTAGTGATCAGTTCTTGTGCTGAATTATGGAAATTCTGGTAAGTATAGCACATAGAACTGATCACCAGTCGCTCATAAGTTGTTTGTAACTTTACGAACAGCTTTATGAAACACCCCCCTGGAACCTACCATGAGAATTTTCCTACACATCATTATTGGAGAACACACAGATTTGATAACTTGTCCATACAAGCAACTAACCCAGGCAATACTTGAATACTGGTAGAAAAGATATACATGTACATGTATCAAGTACATATGTGACCCGCGACAACGGTTTCAGGCAAAAGTCGCAAGAGCAAATTCCCTCCTAGGCGGGTTACAAAGATTTTGACCATTATTTTTGTCGATTTAGGTTTTTTGCAGAAATCGAATTTTTGATATGTTTTCTACATCTACACTAAATTTCAGAGCATAAGACTAAGTTATTCCTATCGAAAATGGAATTTTAAGCACCCTATGTTGGATCGCACTCGTCAGTTTCGAGCTTCTTTCGAACGCCGCGCCAATATCCCCAGCGTTGCTACGGCGCATGGTCTCGCATGCGATTGGCTGGTGCGTCGCATACATTTACATAATTCGGCTTTCGGAGACACATTACCAGTTACAGCGTTTGGGGAATGCTTTGTCCACGCGTGCACGATTACATGCTCCATTGTTCTTTCTATAGTGGTTTATAATACGCTCTGTAGGCGTGCTCTTCGTTTGGCTTTCTATCCAAACTATTCTACCGCAATGTTCGACAACGGAAGTGAAACAAAAATCATGTAGCATGACATAATCGTGTGAAAAGAAAACTAAATATTCTCACATGTGTCTACTTGTACATGTAGTAAAAATTATGACAGCAGACTGACTTAATGGAAGGTAGATGAGAGGAAAGGAGCGGTTACATGTGACCAATTATATTCAAGTACTACACGTCAAGATCGCACCAAACATACGAGTCGTGTTTGTTGCATGTCTTTTATGCATGTCTTGAAAAAACAAAACAAGCAGGAAGCGTGACCCTTGCCAGCACTAGCAATTTTCTCCCTTCAAAAGGGTCGCCAATGAAAAAGACAAATCAACCACAATGAAAACGCGATGTGTAAATGTGTGGATTCGCCACCGCTCCTGTTACATGCACACGGTCATGGCATGTGGATGCCATTGCGTAATGCGTACACCATACACAATGAACTATGTACACCATACGTGCAATTATCGTGTTCGCCATCTTGAAAGACGTACTGGTAAACAAACCCGAGCGAAATGCATTGTTTTTTGGCTCCATACGCTAAGCTCCGAGGAAGGTGCCCGGGAAATTTGACTCTCTCAGTGAGCCAATCAGAAGGTGATGTGGTTGCTAGAGGTGGAGCTTAACATCGATTGGCACCATCGTACGGATGGGTGATTCTCCCCTCGCATCGCCGCTCGGACATTGTCTTTGAGAAAGAGGTGAATCTTCAAAGCCTGTTTTCTCGCAATTTTGTCAGGCTAACAACTTAAAAAGTGCATTTTATTTCTCGTTCTATGCCCACTTATGGTGCCGAAGAATAGAAGTGTTTTATATCAATGCAAAGCTTAGGAAATGGGCTATGTGATTCAGTGAAAAAATGAATTTTCAAAATTCCCGACTTTTGCCTGAAACCGTTGTCGCCGGTCACATATGCCTATTAAACACTGATCATGAGGACTAATGGCATACAAAGTTGTGTCTGTCTCATGGACCGCTTTACACAGACAAAATATTTTTAAAAAAGCATGGCATGGGTAAAGGAAAAATATGATGTGATCCCAACTAGCAACCAATGAATTCTTTTCGCTGTGATTATGAACAACAACAGCAACAAAAATCAAACAGTTGCGCACATTTGTCAGACAGAAAAAGTGACCCTCTGGTGTGTTCTTGGACACTGTAAGACATCCATGCTTTGTATCCTACCTTTTTATTCTATTGCACAGCATAAAGGGCATAAATTCAAAAATTCAGATGCCTCCTTACAGACAAGGACAAACTGTAAAGTTGTCTCTTTTGTCCATTATTTTCATTGACTCCCTACGCCTGGTGACGGGTAAGTAATGGTCTGCACAAGATAATCTGATTACCTGTACACCAATATGTTTCTGTTCCACATGTGTACAACATCAAGCTGTGGCGTTCAAGTAAGTTTCACTGCTGGAAATATGCGATGAGTAATACGGTTTGATAATTCCGTTAAAGTGTATTCAGTAGTCCTTCATACATTGAGGGTAGATAAAGCTAGTAATGGGCTGGTTTGTTAACTCGCAGACCTTCTTTGAGACCTCTGGGTTTGAGGTAAACTTCAAAGATGCAAAGTGGATTGTAATGACAGATACAGTTATTGACAAGAAGCAGGCTAAATGTGTCTGAGCTGACTTTGAGTACAAGAACTAGTCTGAAGCTGCAATAAAGAAGGTGGCAGCTCATTGCATTTATATATTTCCATATACACTCACATACGATAATTACCAATTTCATGAATTCGGATAATTACCAATAATACGAATTCTGCAATCAGTTATTTCTTTCTACTTCTTTTCTACCATAAATAGTTCATTATGCATCCATTTTGACATCAGCTTCGCAGTACCCATCACATGAAAATGTAAATTGCATGGCTGTGTATTAAAAAATCTATTATACCATTGCACTACACTGCCACTGAACATTTGAAGATAAGAAGGAACTATTCTTCATGTATTCATAGTATGAGAGAAACTTCTACTTGATGAATGAAGTCTATGTGTCATGTGCACAATTAAGTACTTGTGCTGTGGTGTAGTGTATTCTGAATTATGAGCAACTTGATCCATTCTAAAGCAGCACAATACAAAGACCATTCTGGAATCGAGATTGAGATTGAATTACATTCATGGTGGGGGGGGGGGGGGGGGGGGGGGAGGGGTATTATTGAGTCGAGTTCATTCAAAACGCTTTCATTTACTGGAAGGTGGTGTCTTCAGAGAAAGCCCCGGCAAGCCTGAAGTCATCCTCCACGAGCACGCAGTACATCCTCTGGGGCGTCGGCTTGGAGTATGGCGCAGGGCGTGGCGTCACGTTGCGTAGGATGAACTCCCTTCCCGCCGGCCGCGGGAAGTCGGGCACGGAGGAGGAGGAGGAGGAGGAGGAAGAGCCCGGCACCCTCTCTTGGTGAGGACTGTCAAAGGATGAGGCCCGCTGGGTCGACGGGTTGCCAGGCACGTCGTCACCATTCTCATCATCAGGCAACATGTGAGCCGACTGGAAACAAATATTGATTTTAAAAATCAATAAAATGAGTTTGATCAAAGTTTCATTCTGTAAACAATAATGTGACTGACATGAAATATTTCAATTTTTCTAGCATACTGCAAAAATGCTTGGATTACCTCGTTTATGAGGAGGGGGTAATATTTTACCATGAACACCATGTATCAGTAACAAGTGGAAGGAATATTGTCATAAAACTTCACTGTTGTGTTCTACTAAATATTTCTACATTCACTCAATACACAATTTTATTCCAGTTTCATTCCCCTTATCATCATATAAAACAAACTTGTTTTGCATGAATGTCAAGAGAGTTTAGCATGGAAGTCAAGGATACTTCTCTCTCACCCGCTGTGCTGCACTGAAGAGCTTGTGAATTATGCCACCCACTGCGCCCCTCCCAGCCCTGGGTACGACCACCTCCGGCTGCTCCTGTAGTCTGGTCACAAACTCCTCCAGCTCCTGTAGGGAGCCAGGGGCAGGCTGGTCTGCTCCATTCTCACCGGAGGGGAGGAACTTTGCCCGGAGGGACTGGTCCCGGGCAATGATGATTTCAACCAGACCTATCTGCTTCACCAGTTCCTGCCATTGTTACACAAAATGGCTTCAGCTTGAAAACCTCCAATAACAGAGTTTGTAACATTTACTGATTCCAACAAGATGTGGTATGCAAGTTTCTGGCCATTTTCACTCTTGTAATTTATTCAGTACAAAAGTTTGGCATGCATGAATTTTTCTGCATACATGCATTATACAAAACCAAAATGACACAATAAAAAAAAAAAACTGTGTTAGACTATGAAGCTGAATAGTAATCATACAATATGTATGCTATGTACATTTATTTTCTACGTTTCTATGTTGATCCCCTGACAGAAGTACGGAGGGGAAAAAAAAGGTTTTACAATCTTTCCTTTCCCAAATGATTTGTGATGGTGACCAAAAAATTTAGTGTACTACCACGTATAGAGCCCAGTAGTTTTGTAACATTTGATCCCCAAAAATATGGAAATGTTTTCCTTCAAAAAGATACAGTAATCTCAACTTTAACGACTAAAATAGTCATACTATCAACAATTTGTCATACAGCATGTTTGTTGAAGATATCTAGAGCAATGTTAAAAGACATGGACTTGAGGCAGTTTGTGTATTTTTTGTAGGGACATGGTGCAGTGGTCTACCAAACTGAAATATTGTAGAGGGATTTACATGTCTATTAAACAAACCATCCCTCAAACTGAGCAATCATACAACACATTTTGCATAGTCATCAACTCCATAAATATTAAGTAACTAACAAGCTTCTCTTGGAACACAGTTTTGCTGCCAAGACTACATGACTTACAACTTTTGAAAGAAAAACTTTGGGTGTTCTTGGATGATGAGACTAAGTAGCAAAGTCAGATAAGGGCCCAGTTCTCACCTCGTACTTCTTGATGTCCTGGAATGGGCGCCCTCGTGAGACGGGAGGCAGTATTGGGGGAAGTGAGGCTTGAGGGAAGGAACTTTCTCGGCACCTGGGAACACAGAGAGAATGGGGTGGATAGCATCAATTCATAACAGGAGTCTGTTGCCATGGTTACCTAATGATACATTCCACTTAATCAGAATTACAGTCTGAGAGAAGGAATGATGCATTCTCAGCAGAATTAGAAGAGAAATTTCCCTGCAACTACAACGTAACTTGGAGTGCCTATCAGAGAATACTGTCATATTCGTTGCTTGAGAACTATCAACTACAAATATGTAACATTCAACCTTGTATTTAATGGTTCATCTTCAAAGAGACATAAGAGTTGTCCATGAGACTGACAGAAAAGACAAATCCTCTGTAAAATCATACACATAATGGCATTGCTCTCACACCTACAACCTGTTATACTTTAAAGCCTACTCCAGTTACATGACCCAACAGGCCTACTCATGTCCACTGAACTCTAAAATTAATAATGATAATAATAATAATGCATTTATATAGCGCATTTTCCATTAACGTACATGTTCAAATGGGCTTTACCAGGACTTTGATGATTGATATTAATGGAACAGGTGAGTTTTTAGATGTTTTTCAAACATGGAACATGACTTACAAGTCTACTCCGGTAACATGACCCACCAGCCTACTCTGGTCACATGACCTACAAGTCTCCTCCGGTCACATGACCCACCAGCCTACTCCGATCACATGACCTACAAGTCTACTCTGGTCACATGATGACCTACCAGCCTTCTCCAGTCTCTGCAAGGAGGCGTGAACGATGACAGGGAGGAGGTGGAGCACCAGTTCAGATGGTTTCAGGGATGCCAGGAAGTGGAGGACTTTCTCTGCCTCCTTCGTGTCGTCAAAGAGTCTCTTCTGACGGTGGGCGGGGACAGGCTTGGACTGAGACCACACCTCCTGCCACGTGTTGCCTGGCAACTGTCCAAAGTAGAAGTAGGATGATAACCAGGAAATGTTGAATGTCAACTTGGAGAGCACAGATTTGTAGGGCAAGAATTACCTTATACAATATACTTCGGGGCAAGTGTGAAATGTGTTCATTTGAGTACATGTAGCTGCTCCAACAGTAAGTAGTTGCTCAATGTACTAAATGACATTATCATGTGTTTTTTCATACACCAAGGGATCAGCTCTGCCTACATCTGACGAAAAATTCTGCATTTCTTGCTCTTCAGAAAAATGGCCTCTATGAAATAAGGGAAATGCTCTTGTCAATAACATTTGCTATGTATCTATTAAACTCTCTTTATCTGTATCCTTATATTTGCCATTCCCTGAATGATAACCAAGTTTTATATCACGTGGTCCTTTTGATTTCCTACAAATGATAAAATAGAAAAAGGTAAGCATATGAACTTTCTCTTGTCTGACCTGCATTCGCTGGCTAAGCTGACCTCTGACCCTTCCCTCTGACCCCTGCTCATCTGCCGGCATGAGAGGGTCATCCACGTCCACCCAGTCCCTGGGAGAGTACCAGCGGACAAAGTCTTCTAGGGCACAGCCAGGATTGGCTGCCTACAGAAGAACAAACAAAAACAAAACTCTCTCTGGTAACTTGGTAACTCTTCAATCAAAGAATGTTCACAATGAAAAAGCACACAAAACAAAACACTTGAATTTTGAGAAATTCACAATTGCCCTGACGTTTGATACTTAGCATAGTTGTCAATCTCGGCAGACTGAACATATATGGATGCACTCTAAACAGAACATAGTTCATACAGAACATGCAATAAGATTTCAGAAAAAAAAAAAGAGAAAAGTCTCTTGGAAATATTTTTTTCTTTACCTGGATGAAGAACAACATAAAAATATGCCAAACAAGATGAAATATTCCATATTTTTCTTCTCCTTTTCCTTCTTCTGGGAAAATAAAAAAAAATATATAAACATAATAAATATGGTAAAACATAAGCCAGTTGTTAGATCTGGTTTATACACACACATCTTGGTCCATCTATACCTTGAAGGACTCCATATCTGAGAGCAGACAAGCACTCTGCATCTTGGCTCTAAGTTCCATTCCCTCAGACGAGGTCCCTAGCTGGGCCAGGACCTCGGCATGTTCCTCCAGCATGTCCTCCGTCATGGGCGCTGGGTCCTGCAAAAGTTCCAGACCAGACCGTTACTGGTTTTTATGAACAGTCAGTACCACAAGGTCCAGGACCAAGACCAGGAACAGGACCTCTCTATATCTCATCAAATGTGGAACAGCTGCTAATGGTTACAAGTATTTGGTCCTACAGGTCCCAAACCCAAGATCTAGAACAAAACCTCTCTATATTTTATCAAATGTGGGAAGAACACTATCCTGTTTCTTGCATGAATAGTTCTACACTTCTACAGGAAAATCACTGAAAGACCATTCCATGCAATTGATTGTTTCTATACCCTTTCTCACTCATATTGTTGGTTAATGACTATGTACGAGGTACAGAAACACGTAGAATTTGACTGGATTCTGAGACTGCATATAAGGAACTTATTCCCTTGCTGAATGTGCAAAGAAGCGATATGAGCATGTTCTCTCACTGTGAGTTCTTGCAGAAACTCACGAAATAAAATGTTCTTTGTATGAGTTACAGAAACATGACTTAAAACCAGATTTGCATCAAAGAAAATTGCAAAAATTGAGCAACATATCAGTAAAATTTGGGCAAAGTCTACAGCTCTTACGACATTTAGGAACAGTTTAAGGAAATAATCCAGCATATGACCCCCAGATGCCATATTTTGTCACATCACTTTGACATCTAATCACATTACCACAGAACTGGCCATTTTCATCTTGCATAGACATTTACCTAATTCTCATTTTTGTATGAGAAACATTTCCTTCAGAGCTCTGCTCAAAATAAAACACACATAATGTTTTTAAAAACATTCTCCAAGACAATATATGTGACCGTGCACCTCAAAACGAACATAAAGTCGCACACACTGATTTTGCGTGAGGACTGAAAACAAGTGAAATGGGTCAACGTAGCCGAACTTGACTTTTTCATATTTTCTGAAAGAGCGGGTCTTCATTTACATTATGCTAAAATTTGGTATCATAAAACGGGCAGGAAAGTGTGTTTTTTAGCAGTTTATCTCGAACATTTTTGATAGAATAGTGTGATTAGGTGTGTCTTCAGAATCCCTTTTTCATTTCTGAAAAACCTTGTCCACACTCTTCACTTTCAACTCTAATAACTTTTGAAAGGATAGTGCCACTGCTTTGAAAGTTGGCATTAATTATGGACAGAATGTGTTAATGAGGCATGCTTAATTTCAGTTTAATTTGATAATCCCTTCATTGTTGTTACTGTGGTGGTTTACTTCCTGTTTTTTGTCCCATTCATCGCACAGCCAGCACGGTTTGGTAAAGATTAAGCGCTTGAATAGACACTGTACTTCAGAGCCTCTTTTCTCAGTTCACACTTTTCCTGAGTTTGTGCTTTCTTTCAAATATTTAGATAGGTTAGGAGAGTCCATTTGATTTGAGTTATACATCATTTTAAAGGTTAAAGTCTGCTCTTTCAGAATATGGTCATAACTAAAATTGCATGTCTGGCGACTTTTTGTTTGTTTTGAGGTGCAGTGTCACATATAATGTTGACTTTTTTTTAATCCCAATTCTATGGGCTCGTACATGTGTCTGTGTTTCAGAGCTAAACCTGGCCAGCTTTTCATCAGCTTTCAGCTATTCAGCCAAACTTGATCTACTGTGAGGTTAGCAAAATCACTCAGGTGTAGCAATGTGCCTCAGTATAACAGGAAGGCCATGGTGACACAATAGGGATTAGGGGGATTAGGTAATCTCAAGCCATTGACACAGTGTCCAAGCATTTATGCTAATGGCCAAGAAAAGCACTCCAGCTTGTGTGCCAAATCAGGCAAACAAAGCACAGTATAGGTTATGTAACAATCATTTGAATTGTCTAGGATTCTTGCAGTCCCTTACAGGCAGAATAGAAGACAAAATATGACAGACCTTGATAGCGATGATGACAATGATGGCATAATATAGAGAAATTGTGAAAAAGAACAACACAGAAAAGAAAAAAAAAAAACAGAGGCAGACACAAGATAGTGAAGACAGTGTGAGAGACAGAATGGCAAAAAGGAGGTAAAGAAAGAAAAATAGAGAGGTACATTGTATGTTGCTAACAGAAGGAAAAGATAATGCTACAGAAAGATAGATTGATACTTGGAAAATATATACAGACATTCATACAGACAGGCAAATAAATAGATAGATAGGTAGGTAGATAGATAGATAGATAGATAGATAGATAGATAGATAGACAGATAGATAGATAGATAGATAGATAGATAGATAGATAGATAGATAGATAGATAGAGATAGATAGATAGATAGATAGATAGATATATGGATAGATACATAGATACATACATACATACATACATACATACATACATACATGTAAATAGATAGATAGATACATGTAGAGAGAGAGAGAGAGAGAGAAACAGAGACAGACAGATAGATAGATAGATAGACAGACACACAGACACACAGAAAAAAGTGCGAGAGAGAGAGAGAGGCAAAAGTTAAGAAAAAAAAGTGAAAGAAATATAAAAAAGGTTGCCATCATTTACCTGGGTGATTGGAATGTACAAAATTTCATTGGTGTGTAACAATCTCAGCTCCCCACAGGGTTTTAATCTCCCTTCAGGTTTGACATCTTTCTCAGACTCCTTCTCCTCCTGCTGGTTCTTCTCGTTCCCTACATCCTTGTTTTCAGCATCCTCCAGGGAAGTGTCCATTTGTTCATCTTCATCGTCACATCACATACAGAAAAATTGAGGATACAATGGGTCATGTGTGCAAGGATCATATAGCTCTACAATTGCAAAAATTACCTTTCATAGGTCAGTACCGTATCTTTCATTAATTACCTCCACCTAGGAAGGAGGAGGTTAAGTGATCATGGGTGTTGGTTTGTCTACTGGCAAAGTAATTCAAAAAGTCGAGTACGGATTAAATGAACCTTGCATAAAAAGTCAATATTGACACAATACACAACTCATGCAATTTCGGTTGTGATCCAGGATTTTTTCAATGGATTTTTGAAGGATTATTCAACTTTTGGCATATAAAGTCAACGAACTTGGGTTCAAGCTGTGCGTATTAGAGGTCTATATATGCACACTAAAGCGCATGCTCTGCTCGGGCAAGGAGCCGTGCAATGATGCAAACAAACTGCTTCAATTTTGAGAAATTGTATGCGGAAATGAGTTGCTGGCTTGGCAGAGGTCTGTGCTCTCCGAGTGCTTTCCTAGTTTTGTTGAGTACTTTCAAAATGGTCTGGATCTCTACATAACTCCTGCCCCTGATAAATGACAACAAACAAACAAAAAGAAAATAAACAGAACTAAACATTACCAATTTTAAAATTTTCTGACAAAATTCAATGCAATCTCTACAGAGAAAAAACATTTGGTGGACTGGAATTGCCAAAGTAATGTCAAACCATTCACGGTCTTGATCTGTTTGAGTACCTAAATCGGGAGCAGACTCTTTGGGAGGTGTGACATCATCACACTCAAAGAATTCCTCTTCGCTGTCGTCACTCTCCCCGCTCCGAGATGACGCCGCCCGGACCACTCTCGTCACCCTTTCGCCCCCAGAGGAGCCCGGGGCATCCTCGATGTCAACGTCAGCCGAGTTCTTCCTGGTCTCTCTGGCGGATGCATCGTCCATAGCAACGGATGATGAGGCTTGCCTCTTCCGCCTCTCTTCCCTGGCCTTTTTACGCTCGATGCAGCAGTTGAGCATCTGAAACCCAAACATAATGAAAACATGTAGTGCTCACTATGTTTGTATGCAGCCTACGCACGAGATATTGCAGCCTACGCATGAGATATTGCGTCCTTCAAACCAGTAGATACACATACTGTACAGTATAACATACATTCTTTTATGTAGTCATTGAAACACTATTCATTGAAAAAATATTCACAAGGGGATTTGTATGTTATGCATACAGACAATTGATGGAATAAAGAATTTTTCTATGTAAGAAGAATTTAGGTACAGTTAGCTGATGAGGAAAGAAAATGCATAATGATGTAAATTTGAATTAAATAGAATGATCTCTGTAGCTTTATTACAGGAAGCTTTATAGAAGGAGATTGTCAAACGACAGAATTAAAGTAATATATGATTTTTGAAGGAAGGTGTTTGCATGGTTTTATACATAAAATACACTCGGTTTGCGGTTCACCATGTGTAGTCCTTAGAAGGACAGTTGGAATGACAGGAGAAAGGAAGAAAGAAAGGTCGGAGAAGAGGTGAGGAGTTGAGTAAGAGTATTCTTTCTGGAGAGAGTGTAGTCCTGAAAAGGACTGTGATTCTTGAACCAAAAAGATAAATGAGCTTAGGAAAAAACTCAACGTTTCGGACAGTTGACTGTCCGTCCTTGAGTTTTTTCCTAAGCTCATCTATCTTTTTGGTTCACAGTCCTTCTAAGGACTACACATGGTGAACTGCAAACCGAGTGTATCTTAAAGTAATATATCACATAAACTGACATACATGATTTTTCAGGACACAAGTTTGAGTTTTGAGAGTCTAGACTGAGCAGACTACATCCATCCACTTTTAATTAGATGACATGGATAGCAAAATCTCACCTGCAATTTCTGATGGAGTAAGCAACATCCCATGTTTGGAGTGGAGGAACCAAGTCTGGTAATCAAAAACAAATGCAAGAGGTAGAGAATGGTTATGCAATTTATTATCTCTCACATTGCTTTGTTTGCACATTGGTTACAGATGTCTTAGAAGCAAATTGTCGATGAATAGAGATTTTGGTATACACCTTATCCCCTCTGTGTCAAGATGCCCCCCCCCCCCCTTCTGTTGGACTGTGGGACAATGCCATACAGAGTGGGCTTGCTAGCTTTACTTGTAGGTCAAGCTTGGACAGATTTCTGAATGATGGTGAAAAAGTTTGGTAAGTTAAGGCTACGTACCTGAGCACAAAAAGTGTGAAAAGACATAGATACACAAGTAACTACGCTGTACAGTAAGTCCATGACCATTCCACTTCAATTCATCAACTCTGAATGATTCAAGGGGAATCTCCAAACATAATTGTGGATTTTGCGAATGCAGAAACATCAGTAGCACACATTTATGACGCTTCAGAAAAATCATAGTAGTACACACCACATACACAAACACACACACACACTCACACACACATATACACACAAAAAACAACATAAATCAAATCAAAATACCCCAAAACAAAGGATAAAACTGACCCAGTAATGCTGTAGTTGTTTTCCAAGCGATACCTCATCTCCAGAACAAACTCGTGCCACAGATGGGCCACACCCTTTAGGCCACCATGGCTGTTGTTGACCACACACATGCACACAGCCAGCTTGTAGGTCAGGCTGGACTCTGGGGATGTCTTGAAGTGACGGTACCTCTCCTAAACAAAATTTTGATATCAATCTCGTTTGCATCAAACTTGAAAACGATAATTTTCATCGTTACCTGTCTCTATGACTACTCCTCTCTTTTCAACCATCCAAAAACAAACAAACAAATAAACAAACAAAAATAGTCAGAAGAGAGAAATTCACTCAGAAAGTAATACAAATGTGAAAATGAGTCTTTCTTATTCACTGTCTCATTAACATATGGATGACGAGGGCAGCAAAACAGCTCACATCACATGAAGATTTAACAAAGTCTATTACATTAGGAAAGAAGGAGTTAACAAAACAAAAATGCTCAGTTACAATGCACAGAGCATTACTATGTACAAAGAATCCTCCCCCCCCCCCAAAAAAAAAAAATACAAAAAAAAATAAACAAACACACAAACAAAAGCTGCAATCTCCATAGCTTCCTAATATCAAATGTGAATGAAGGCACTTGTAAAACTGTGATTGGTCGCATCAATATGTAGTGGATTTGATACCTGGTTAAGACCAGCACTATACAAAGCTTATATACTCAAACCTGTCCTGAGTGGCCACTCAAAGGAGACAAAAAGAGTGGCCACTATAGACAGGTGGCCGCCAAGGCAGGTTTGACTTAAAAAGGAATGATTTAATCACCTTGTTGTCGAAGTCTTTTTCTGTCTCCTCACTGGGCGTGGCCGTGTTTTCCCCAGCAGGAGTGGAAGCCGTGCTGGCGTCAGGAAAGAGAAACTGATAACGGAACGAGCAATGAAAAGAAAGACAAGGTAACAAAAAGCTAAAAACACGAAAAGATATGGAATTCCTGAAGTAATCACGATGCAACCAAATTACTTTTAAAGTGGACACTTCAGACCACTTTTTCTTTTTCTTTTTCTTTTTCTTTTTTTCGCTGAATCTACAATGAGATTTGCAAGTTGTTGATTTTTCACAGACTGTCAACATTCACTTGGCTGTGTCTACCCTGGCTTAGGGTAAGTTGGAAGCTCTTAAAGGCACTCAATCGTGGCGAGTGGTACATGTACGTGCGGCACGGAGACGAACGCAACACGCTGCCTCCCCCATTCTGTATCAAATGTAGTGACCCCGAATGAGAATAGCGTTGGCTCAATGGGTCAGCGAACAACACGCTAACCTACAAGAGCTCTATGCTATAAATCTCCTAACCCAAAATGGCTGTCCGAGCGAGCCACGAGAGCTTCCGAATGGACGCAAACTCTCAGTGCGCATGCGCATGAAGAGAGGCCAAAAGAGCCACGCGTCTTCTGGCCTCTCTCCTCCAATCACCGCAGCTCGCGGTGACAATGTTTGTGTATGATGCGTACACACACACGCACACGCACACACGTGTCTCAGTGGCAGCATTGTCCCAATGTTTATGGATATAGCACCGAGTCTGGCATTGTGCAATTGCATGCACAAACTTCGGTCGTTCGGAGTTTACGTACCATAAGGGATGGCGATCGGCTGCCTTTAATATGTGACAGGCAACTGCTGCAGATTGATGGTATTAACAATGAATCAAGTAGTTCACCTCGATAGGGCATCAAACTTGCTTAAGACTTGTCTGGCATAGCAATTTGTGATGCATGCAAACTTGATGTCTACCGTTGAAATGTATTCATTAGGTACAGCGTACATGAGAAGTGAATGAACAGTTACTACAGTCCTCAAAAAAATAAAATAAAATGGAATTCATAAATTTACATGCATGGGCAAACCAGCCTATCGGTAATTTTTCCCAACATTGAGTAATTGGTTTTTTTTTTTTTGTTTATCTGTTTGTTTATCTGTTTTTATAGTTCACAGTGACATAACAGGTCACTAGATTCTGGGTCCCACTTCAAAAAAAGTTGAGTATGATAGCAACTCTACCTGGAATGGTAATTGTCAGGGTAACAACAAGAATCCAGCTTCCTAATTGACTGCTGCTATGAGAAGTTGCCATTCCAGCAAGAGTTGCTATTCAAACATCTTCTATCAAATGGGGCCCTGGAGGGCATCACAGGACTGGTCTCCTTACCCCTAAGATATCATTCAGGATGCCGATAGGAATAGGAGCTTCCAGTCTGGCTGCTTGATGGCCCTGGGTCCGTAGCCTACGCTGGGCCGCCTGGGCCCTACTCATCACTGAGGACAGCGTGGGAAACTGGACCCGGGCTGGGTCGGTCAGCCGGTGCAACGCAAGAGTGACCTGCTCCGAAGTGTCTGCAGGGGAAGACAACGATGGTCGTAGCTGGTCAAGTTTTCTCAATTTGGTTCCTCCCGCATTTTGTTACTTCTCACTCAAAGTGGATTGTGTTGAGGGTTAACATAACTGTGAAACAGCTGAATTTCCATTCTTTCATTATCAGTCAACATAGTCTCTTTTGCAAGTTCAGTGTTGTAAACTGAATCTAATGAAAGAATAATCATTCATATTAGAAAATCAATTCTTGAATTTCTGATCTTTGATGAGAAATTCTTTAATTCCTGAATATTTTCCAGATGGTATTGAAAAACCCTCTGGAGACCTCTAAGGTAGCTGACTTCCTTGGTGGTAGAATCACTCCAAACATCTCATAGGCTAACTGATGCCAAATACAGCTGCATCCTATACTATACTGTCTTATCTACGGTATATGCCATATATTTAGTGAGTGTAATTTTTTTGTGAACATCCCGACAATTTTGCAAGTGGTCAAATTCACTCTCATTGAGTGCAGTTATGAACAGAAAAATGTATGCCAGCATGTCACACTCATGTCAGGATCAGAGTGAATATTTTTCATTGTTAAACTTGCAAATATAACCCGAATCGCAAAATTCACAAAACCCCTTAACCCGTTGAGGACGAGTCCCGAGTATACTCGGGCAAGCGTCTATGGGAAATGCGTGTTGTAGCAATATCAAACCGTCCTCAACGGGTTAAATATACGGCATAAATGGTATCTAAGGTAGCCTCGTTGGATGCTGCTACTCTTCTCTTTGGAGAGATTGGCCTTTTTCTTTTCTTTTCCTTTCACCACCATCATGACTTATAGAAGCTGCAGTAAGGCAGAAAATTTTTGCTTCATCTGTAGATGGCCACTCAACCAGATACACAAAGACAGCTTTATCCCAAGAGACACTGGGGATAATTTTGTCTGTTTCTGCTGAATACCACCATTGCTAGGAGTTTTGAATCCTGGGAAAGGTTTGCCCTTACCATCATCATCTTCCTCGAAGGCCGGTCTCCCCAGGAGCTGGTCTACCGACTCCTTGCTGTGCGCCAGTTTGGTGAAACCTTTCAAGTACTCAGCTGATGTCAAGATAATGTCGATAATGGTAATAAGTACAATGGGATTGAGAAGGAGAAGAAAAACAAAGAAGAGGTATAGGATGATGATGAAAAAGACAAAGAAGAAACAGAGATGATGATGATGAACAAAAGTGAGAAAGAGGAGAAAATAGAAAATGAAATGAAATAAAACTTTCTAATTTTGTGTTTAATTCTAATCACATTTTCAATCCTTCCGTAATTTTGCTCTCTTCTTCTCAAAAACAAGTAAACATATCTGAAAAGCATGAAATGGTGGTTTTAGAGAAAATTTAACATCGTACCTACCTTCTGCCACCAATCCATGAAATCTTTCATGAGTCTGTTTGACAATACCCTTTTGATCAATTCATATGAAACATAGAGTTCACTTTTATATGTAACATGTGAAACTGGCAATGCCAACTTCTGCATACCTCATGTCCGTATCTTTGTGTTTTCAAAGCTTACATAGTCTGTTGCACTACTACAGCAGTGATTTGATGCCATACCTAGGAGGCTAACAGGGTTTTCAGTCATGTGAATCCTGGCAGACCACTGGGGAGCTTGCACGGGATCCAAATCTCTAGAGACGACAAGGACATAACAAACTCACATTAGCCACGGTCACACTGGCAAAAGATCACAAAGTTAGGCCTACAGATCGCAAAGTCTTTGTAATCTTTGGTCGTCCGTCCACACGGGCAGCCAAACTTCTCAATGTTTACGTTCACAAAGTTTAGGTTACTGGTGCATGTGCGCAAGAAAGACGAAAGAGCACGCCATCTGATGGCTAATGATTGTGAGGTAATAATGTACACAGGTGCAAACCAATGAGGCATGACCTGCAAGAAAACCAAAGTTTGTCATGTGACCAGTTCACTACCTGTTTGCGAAGTTTCAGTTGCTAGCATTTACACTGCCCAAAGATCAAGAATATTGGCAGGGGTCCAGGAAATTTTCCTAGTTTGAGTGCCAAGTTTTGCTGGCAGTTTGCTGTCGCACTGGCAAAACTTTGAGATCTTACAGATCAAAATTTCTAACTTCGCGATCTTTTGTGTTTGACCACGACTATTGACATGATTAATGTCAATTTTCAAAGCAGTAGCAGCATCCTTTCAAAAGTTATTATGGTTGAACATGAAGAGTATGTTAAGGGGCCTCTAAGACATACCTAATCACACGACTCTACACAAAAGTGTTCTTGAAAAACTGCTAAAAACAGGGCATGCACACGTTTTTCTTTTTTTTTTCTCCAGGATAGCCTCTTCGGTGTTGCCACTGTTCTACCAGAGAGCTCTGCCATTACCATTACCCTAGCGCAGCCAGATACCCATTTACACACCTGGGTCGAGGACACAGTGGGTAAAAACATCTTGTCAAGGATGTAGGCACTTGGCGGGATTCAAACTTAAGATCTCTGATTAAATGTCAAGAGCCATACAACTCTATCTACTATTCGAAAGCGCCCCATCTAAAGACTCTATTTGAATGCTCTACAGTATGGAAAAAATCAACAAACATATTGAATCCAACCTCCCCCCCCCCCCCCCTCCCCCCATACACACACACACACACAAACAGACTCACGAGTAGACATCGTTGTCGCAAATCATGTCCTCCGCCGTAGAGGGCCATGTCGCTGCCAGGTGAAGCGAGCTCACGGGATCTTCCACTGCGCCGTAGGGGAGGGCAGTAAAGCCTGGATAGCCAACGTCATCATCATCACTGATGACATCCACATCTGGGAATGGGAAATAGTCAAATGGTTCAAAGGGCATTGTAAATATAATTTCTGATCTGTATCCATACAGTAAATCAAACAGTTTCATGAAGAAGTGCACACTGCTACATTACTAAAGCTAAAATAAAAATTGTCAAAATTTCAGATATCACATCATTTTACAGTCATACATACATGTACATACATATAAATATGCATAGAGTATATAAATTGATAAAAACACACACATATGCCCATACAAACATACAAATATACATAATGTAGTATATATGCACACATAAATACATGGATTCATACATACATACACATATAAACATATATGAATGCACACACCACACACATGGATACAAAATAACATACAGACAGTACACACACACACGAACACACATTACATATCAGAGGGCAGTGACTGTACTTGCTGATGGGTCAAGCCAGCAGAGTCCTTACCTGGGGGAAGGAGTGGCCAGGCAAACTGTGTCCAGTCTTGAAGGACGTAGGTGAAGCGGACGGCCACCATGACCTGAGGGGCCGGCGATACTGGACAGGCCTGAAAGAAATCATGAACATCAAATCTCATTTTATCATCACTTTCACTTCCAGCACAATTACACTGTAGTGTACTGTAAAACTAAAAAATTTTGCAAGCATGAAACTTTCACGAATTTCACAAGGAGAAAAGACTCGCAAAAGTAAAATGCAACCTCCCACAAGTTTAACCCATTGAAGACGAGTCCTGAGTATACTCAGGCAGGTGTCTACGGGAAATCTGTGTCTTGGCAAAATAAAAACGTCCTCAACAGGTTAACTTTTGGCCACAGCTAACTCCCAAAATGGCCTCAACAGTACAGCAGATATATTAATGTAGTACCAGTACTAAGCAAAACATTACAGCACTGTTGCTGGCCTTTTGTTATTGTTGTTTTTGTATTTTGCAGTTCTGGTTTTCATCTGCGCTTAGGGTAAAAATCCGACTGCAACACATTTCAATTTCTCAAAAAAAGATTTGGATATATGAAACACATTCATGATAAAATGCTGTTATGACTCTTAAAGATATGAATTATTTCATTTGTATTGTTTCATTCTGGGCATATCTACTTGACATGATTATATCTAAAACATTTGTTTGTTTGTTTGTTTTTAACAAAAGGGAAATAATGATGGACTCACAAGTTTTGATTTGAAGATATTGACTAGTCCCTCCAAGTGGTTGTATTGGTGTGGAATCTTCTTCAGGTGGACAATGTCAAAGGTTGTGCGGACCCCGGGCGCCTCGCAGACACCTGTGTACATCCTCCTCCACTTCTGCTGCACTTGGGCAAACATGGGCACTGTGCTACAAGTAGGCATGTCAAGCAAAAAAGATGGAAATCCCGAAATTACCAAGTACCACGACATGCAAATGAAAAGGCATGACCATGACAGAAAAAGTAACAGGAGTACCGTTCATAGTAGTAGTAATAGCAATAATAATAATAATGATGATGATAACAATAAAAACGATGATAACATAACATTTATAGCAATGCATGATGATAATAGCAATATAAAAAGTATTATTATCACAACGATAATAATGCTGAAAAACGAAAAAAAAATAGTCTGCATGGCCTTCGAATTCGAAGAATGGATGCCCAGAGAGAAAATGCTGCCCCCTCCCCCCTCCCTACATAATGTGCAAGACATGGAAATTTGAAAAGCATCCAGTGCTATAAAAACATCGTTTTAAAATGGCATACAATGAATATTTCTACAACATTACCATCATCTCATATTCAAAACCAGGCTTCATTCGGATCACAAAAATAACCACCACATGGAGATTTCATTTTAGTGACAAATGTAATTACCATCTTTAACCATCCAATCACATTCAATCCCTGCAAACTGAACACATTTTTCTGGCAGCAAGTCTTACCAGTTGGTGTTATTGACTGCGATGGTGAGGGAGCTAAGAAGGAGATTGCATTTGCTTTCACTCAGGATGGCCGCTGAATTGGTTGCAGGAGAAAGGACCACAAACTGCCTCAAGCCAAACCTGTTGTAAGGGAACAAAATAGGTGTAAACAGCTGAAGACAAGGCTATGCATCGCATTCAAAGAGGAGACACAACATAAAAGCCACCTCAGAAACCAATGAGGTCCACTCACTACATGCATAATAAGGGCGTCGATTCTTGAATGTGAAGACAATGTCTATAATACAAAGCTACCAGAACTACTGTAACACTAACAAAGCCAATAGGTGATAAGATCACTGCAATGGGAAATAGTGTATGTACTGTATGTCTGACAAACGTTCAAAGTGTTCAGGTACCTTTGCTACAAATGTATCTTGACATCTTGCTGTGGGCAGAAATCAACACATCACTCAAATCTATCAGTCAAGTCACTAATGAGTAATACTGAACAACATCAGAACAATGAAGGCATCTAAAATAATGACATGTTTGTCAATCAGATATCAGTTGGATTCTGGTATTTCAACTGTAAAGGGTGTACAGTGAGTCTGCACTCTTTGACTCTTCCTTGGCTACTGGTAGGCGAGCAAGGTGCGCTGTCCCCCATGAGGGGTAAGCCTAACACAAGTACCTCACTCTGTGCACCCCCAGAGAGTTACACGGCGTGTGGTGAGTATGCACTCCAGTAACTAAGGGTGCACCTCATGAGTTCGACACCCGCAAATCATACAGCCCACAAGTCATACAGCCAATGAGTTCAATACTAAGCAAACAAGGCCAATGAATCTGAAACTAGGCAAACAAGGCCCATGAGATGGACACATTAAGCCCTGTAATGTAATGTCGAACTCGTGGGTTGTTATTACCTAGTGTCAAACTCATAGGCCTCGTCAGCTTAGCGTCAAACTAATGGGTTTTATTTGCCTAGTGTAGAACTCATGGGCTCTATGACTCATGGGCTCTGTGACTTGTAGGCTGCATAACTTGTGGGCTGTATAACTCATGGACCTTTATTCAATGTCAAACTTGTGGGCCATACGACTAGTGGGTGTCGGTCTCTTGGGATGACAGCATAACTAACCATCTAGTATTACTATAACCTCTTTTGCTCACCATCGACAGAGGCAGTGTGCTCTGGGGGGAAAGTCGTTCCCCGATACCATCATGTCTTCCATCGGCTGTGGCAGTCTGTCTGTCAGGAAACACAGAGCAGATACAAGATTAATATGATAATAATTAATAATTCACAATATCTATTAAGTGCTTATCACATGAATATATCTCTATGTGTTGAGAAGAAAGAGAAAGAGGAAAACAGAAGGTACAGTTTCACAAAGTTCAGACATATTTAACAATTATGACCTGCACATGCTAACACATGCAACTATTGGATAAACAGATTTCTGGCAAGTAAAAATCTGATAAGTAAGAAATCCGCTTGCCCAAAAGTTGGCTTGGAGCAATGCTTTACAGCTCATCAAACCAACATCTGAGGTGCATACCTCTTAGAAAGCCAACTTAACAATGGCAGAGATCTTTTAACGCTCACAATGAGCACCTGTAACCACTCGAAAAAGTACAAAGTACAAATTGCATCCCCTGTTAGGAAACACCACAAAACAAATCCTAATTCAGTTGCAGAACAGGCTTTGATGAGAAGCACCGTGGAAGTAGAAGTAGAAGAGGTAGAAGCTCTTACCATCATCATCATCCTCCCCTCTCCCTCCTTCATCCTCAGACTCCTCCTTGTCCTCTCCTTCCTCCTCCTCCCCTCCCATCTTGAGGCGGTGCTCGGAGATGGTGAACCGGAAGTCTGCAAAGGAGATGTTCTCGGATCGCTCCTCCCACACACCAGAAGTGAATTCTCCCTGATGAGATGTTTAAGTAAAAGGCATGCAAATTTTTATCTTTCATTGATAACTATCAAGAATATATAAATTGTGAAGTGGGTGTACATCAGTATAGGAATCATCATGTAAAAGCAGTGAACAAAAAGCCCTACTTGACATCAATTGGATGGATTCAAGAACATGGAAATACAGTACACCAGCAATAGTTTGAAATATTATCATGAGGGATCTTCTCTTGCATGATATATTCTATATACGATCTGAGCTCCATTGTGGAGCCATGGTATATTTAATTTTTTTTTTTCAAATCTCTAAGATTTATAATGTTTGTTTTATGTTACCGTTGTCTGGGGCAAATTATTTGTATAGGACCCCAATTTTTTTTTCTCTCTCTTCTTTCTTTCTTTAAAACAACAACATATATTCTAGCATTTTGAAGGGCTGCTTCATTAAGTTGATATCTTTAATAATACAAGGTTCAAAAATACCTATTGAATGCATGGGATGTTTACAAATTGCAGGGAAAATCTAAGAACATTTTTATTTGTACAGACAGTAATAGCACCTTGCCCTTACCATGCATGCACCCTTTTGATGCATTTACAAAATATAGAGATTATAGGTACACTCCAGGATTTTGGTATTGTACTGATCTAAATGTTTTTTATAAACTCATAAAAGAACTTAGTCATCTGGGCATATCAAAAAAGTCAGAATTCTGTGATATTACTTGTTATTTGCATGGAAATTTATGCAATGCTCTACAAGGGATTGTATTCCAGACATATGAAGGCATCTGTGCACATGATAATCTGGTGAATGCAGGTTTCTAGCTGCTGGTACCTTTCGTAGAGGGGGCCATTTGGTTGTAGAAGTTAACCTCCAGTCATGGATGACTTGTTCTAGCCGTGCTATGAATCTGCATTTCAAAGCCAAACAGATAAAATTCATTAGATATATTCAAAGGAACTGATTACTAAATGAGTGATGACAATGAATTATTCACGCATTGATGAAGAAGAGAAAACCTTACGGCGAATTGACAAATTCAGGGCTCCAGATCATTGCAAACAAAGCAATTCAATTCAATAAACATATCGATGGTAATTACACCAATTTCAATGACAGTGCCTAATCCAACATGGTGTGCGATAGGATCCTTTAAAAAAAAGACACACAAAAAAACCAAAACAAACAAAAATGAAAATGAAGACTGTTGTTACAACATGATGGAAACTGTCGCTTGAACTGAAATAATTTTCAGAACTTCTTTTTCCACCTTTCATATTTGTGATATCAAATACAGAAGTACTACTACCAGACATTTAGATCTTCGGGAGAGGGTACAATTGCACGAAAGTATCAACTATCAACAGATAAATTTTGGCAATTTTTGATATACAGTGTAAAGTGCATGTTAAAGGTTTCCTCAACATTCAACAGGCTTATGTCTTGTAAATTTATGTAAATGTCAACTAAGAAAATGTGAAAAGGATGACACTTTATAGGCCATAGACCGCGGTCTAGATTCTATAGACTATATATTTGAGAATCCAAGTAGGTATAGATCTAATTAGACTATGTTCATGTGAAACATTGTGAAATGAAGGTGTTTAGTTACTTAATACTGTATAGTCATGATAGTGTCTCTCATTGCAATATTACTTAGATCTAGTAGACATTGTACTTTCTAGTGAGTCTGTAGTCATTTGTGTCACCTTTCTACTGCACTGACTACTGTACTAATAATAGTAATACTAATAATATCATTGGTAGCTCTACTAGGACTTTCTACTGCATTATTGGGTGCCCACTGACCACAAATTAACTGATTAAACATGCATATTACAGTGTTTGTACATATGTACAATGTAGGTAACTCTGTCTGTCTCTATCGTCTATGTTGATATGCTCCTGACTAAATTTACTTCATGTAAATTTACTTCATCTAACGTTATGTACTTCTTTGCACTAGAGCGCGGCTTAGGCAACTTCACAGCACACAAAATTGAACGTTTGGGACTGGGACTGGGTGTTACTATTCATTCGTGAAGAACTGCTGTTTAGTCAGCGATTAGCTTACCTCTCCCATTCTGATGCTGTGGTGAAATCTGTGATCTCGAACACTTCGGATTCCTGTGTAAAAATAAAATAAATAACAATGTATTAACAACGACATGACTACTACGCCTATCACGACCGGCGTTGTTTACAAATGCGAGTGCCGACATTACTCACCTCAACGTCATCCGCCATATTTCCCGACTTTGATGGCCGTGCATCGCACGCAACATAACAGCCAGCAGGAGACCAAGTTGCAGTCACGAGTGTTTACGAGTTTGTTACGAGTGTGGGCTCGTGAGCAACTCTTTCGAACTTTCCACTTCCGCAAAGATGACTGCGTCAAGATAAATTCATTAAGAAAAAATATGTATAACTGCTATATATGTTATTACAAACAAACTTCCAATACTGAAGAATTGGAAACTTGCTAAAAGCAAGAAAGCCTGTAAAGATACAATGTACTCAGTACCCCCAGACAATCGTAATACACTATCAATTGCCTTACTAATTGCATAATTACCGAATTCCAAATTGTTTACATTTTTATATTGCAAAAGCACACAGTTATTTTGAAATATTGCAAAATATTTGGGGAGGAATTTCTCCAAATATTGGGGAAAATAATTGTAAAGCGCGTCATAACATGATTACTATAGCTGACATCATTCAGGCCTCAATGGGCTGGTATAGGTCCCTACTCCATAAAGTATGCGTGATCATTCATCGTACGTGCGGAACCAGCTGTCACGTAGTATCTGGCGACATCGCGGCAACTGATGGCGATGTCGTAGAGACGTCTCCGATACCTGTCGGAGACTGAAAAAGTCTTCAGAAAGATCGCAAACGTGTGATTTTCCCGCTACTCCCAGAGACGTCGCGGAGATGTAGCGACGACGCGTCGGTCGTCGCTATATCTCCGCGACGTCTCTGGGAGTAGCGGAGTAGCGACTCCAATCTTCGCTGGTTTGTTTTTGTTTTTTGTTTTGTTCATTTCCATATGAGAAGATGTCTGGATAGCCCATATTCAGCTACGCTAAGCTGGTCTTCCATGGGGTCCAGATGACCAGTGGATGTGAGTGGGACCACTTCACCGGGTTAAACACCCTGCTCTTTGCGATGAATGAATGAAGCGGGATCTTAAATTACGTGCATGAGTTTTGAATCTCTCATACACGGGACCTCCATTTTATGTCCTATCCGAGGGACAGAGTGTTTTTGCCTCTTGCTAGAGGGGACGGTATGATTACACACAACATTGCTCACTCCATGCCAGACTCGAGTCGTCATCACCGGTTGTGACCTAGTCTCCATGCCAATCTAACCCAAAAGATATCAAGAAAATCATCAACGAGGATTCCACAAATTAATCTTTTTCTGAAAGATAAACATTTCCTATATGCTTGATATCTTTATATCACTGATACTAGTTTAGGATGACGTCATTCCCTTGAACTCTGAACGAGTTAAGCCAACTGCTCGTCGATCAATGTGCCGGGTAAAACAAAAAACAAAAAAAAAAACCACAAAATTATCTAAATGCCTATTACAAAAGAGTTTTTCATAAAGACATAATTATGTGGAAATATTATCAAAAGTTATCATCATCATTATCATTATTATCATCATTATTATTTGGCCTATTATCATTCATTATTCATTCAGTCAAATGGAAATTACAATAACATGAACAAAACAGTATACATTACATGGAATGACACAGTTCATGTATAACACATACACAGGATACGAGCCTAACAGGCTGTATGAGCAGGGAAGCAATACATGGGCTAGGGCTGACAAAAGTAACTATGTTACTGTTGCCCTTGGGCATGTCGGTCCCGTACAAACAGCCTTGCAACAAGGATTCAATGTTTAGTAAAGTAGGCCCTAATCAACTTATTTAATTCTTCAAAGTCGGAGATTGTCTTAACACCTGTTAGAAGCTTATAAGGCCAAACTATTCGCTGCCTCTTTTAAAATTTTGATATGTTTTGTCTTTTATAATCCGATTTTTTAATCGAAATTCGCTCACTTTGTCGATGTTAATGTACTGCAAATGAAATAATGTCGCACTAAAGTTCCAAAAATGAATTCAACTCATTATTGCAGCTGAAATGAATCATTAACAAGGCAGTACACATCCCGTGCATTATATTATGATGTATACACACGGCCTATATAATAGAAGCATGCACTTGCATGTAATTACCTCTGGCTATGTATATAGAGGAAGCATCTCAAAAAATAAATAAATAAAGACGGGTGATGTTCGTTTTTGCGAAGGTTCGTTCATCCGAAAATGAAATGGGTTTTTTCATTCCGAAGATTCGTTGTATTCCGAAGGTCCGTTATTCCGAAGCGCACACAAATTCGGTGATCCCTTGACCTTCATATTCGTGAATTCGAACATTGTGACCTCACCCAGAAGGTTCGTTATTTAAAATGAAAAACAAAACAAAAACAAAACAAAAAGATAATCCGTGTGCCAAAGTCAGAAGTATGGTTTGGGTCTCACAGTGTTTTAATCGACCGCTCGATTTTTTTTTTTTTTTTTTTTGACGGTTTTGGTTTTCCGGGACGCTAACCCCGAGTCTTGATGATGCAACTCCGGCATCCCTGAGGATTTTGAGACATTCAAGATGACTGCACAAATCTGAAATTCCTACATAAATTATCATAAATCATAAATCCCTAAATGATGGAATACTGAAAATAAATGCTGGCTACAGTATTTTGAGTGCGCTCATTCCGAATTACATGTAATTATTGGACAATGCAACGTTTGCACCCTTGAAGGTTTTGAGATGTTCAAGATGGCCATCGCAATGGTCACCAAAATGACCATCAAAATCTGAAATCATAATGAATTAGGCCCTATGTGGGCATTTCCTATAAACCTGGGGGAAAATTATGGTTTTTACTCTGTTGACAGGGTGCTGAATCCGAATCTGGAGATTATTCAATTCTTGCATCTTTTGAGATATCCAAAACAAAAATGACCACCATATTTGAAATTTCCTATTATTTTCTTAGAAGGGGTTCAGATAATTATGTGTTCTTAAGTGATTCGAGATATTGATCTAAGGTGAAAAGCCGAAAGCAAAGTATGAACAGTAGCCTTTATGTTCTTCTAATTAACAACATAATGTGATCGAGCTCATCTTTCTATCAAATTTGTTTGAGGTATAGCCTAAAGATCTCAAACTTCAAGTACACTTACTAAATTTAAAAGAGGGACAACGTAATCCTTGCTTTGAATGATTGTGTTTAGTGTATTGGTGGGGTGTGACTCTTGTATTCTTACATTTTGCGCCTATGCCTGAATGGCCTGCCGGACAATGCGGAGTGAATGAATGAGTCTACTGGTTGTTGTTGTTGTTGTTGTCGTTGTTTTAGGTTTAATGGCAATCAGTCGTAATTTTGTCTATTTTTGCCAGACTATATAATATCCATATTTCCCTATAAATTGATTATCAATATTTCCTAACAAGTTCAAATTCTATCATTATATACATATTTCTTTTATTTTCAACCATATTTTTTTTTAATTATAATTTTTTTTATTGTTATTGTAAGCCTTGACACCTTAACCGTTGGGTATTCTTACGCAATCCCAAAACCCGACTTGCATTATCCATTTATCCACTCCAGTCTTTTGAACTTCAACCCTCGACCATACTGGAAGAATACTTGGTGTCAAAGCTCCTTTTCAGCGAGAGGTATCAAGGTCTACCAACAGGTGTATTGAAACCTCCATCACTTCACAACCTTATTCCACACAATCCCTCATAATCACTGAAACTCTGGGATTGTCTAGGATTAACATGTGGTTTCGGGGGGGGGGGGGGATTAATTCTTTGTTTTGTATTGTGGGTACCTGATTCGGACAATTAAGGGTTTGGTTTCCACGCACAGGTGTTTTTCACATTAAGCATTACCCTACATTGTGTGGTTATACTGTTTTGTACGCTGCCCTTTCTATTTAGAGGGAAACGGCTGGCATGAAAAGGCTAGGCTACTAGGAGATCACTCATGCAGAACACCCGAAGTCAATAAAAGAGATGCAACCCCCGGATGCGTGTTTTTTTTAGACGGCACAGATTGGGGAAACTAAAAATCTATCGGGGACCCTATCCCTAAACCTAACCCTAATCCTAATCCTAACCCTAACCATCAAACCCTAACCCTAACCCTAACCCTAACCCTAACCCCAACCCTAACCCTAACCCTAACCCTAACCATAACCAAAAACCCTAACCCAACGTTTTTCCCATAGGTTTAACACGCGCCATGCCCCAATCTGTGCCGTCTTTAAAAAAAACGCCCCCCGGATAAAAGTGCCCGGTGTGTATGCCTCAAAACCAAAATCTGTTTCAGGTTGACAGCAATTTGTTTTAATTAACCACAAAAATAAAGTTATTTATGCTAATACAAAGAAATAAAATATTTGCCGGGAGCTGTTGCGCAGCAAGGACACAGAATAAAGAGCGCCATCAAACGACTTCAACCAGCAGTGACGACGTGACACACACGAACCAGGACTCGACAAGCCAACCCATACACCCACCACCCCCAGCCTCAGCCCAGTCAGTTAGCCACTGTACAAGTACAGCTGCAAACGCACCGTACAGAGTGGCGTAAATAGTCAAGTCTGACTGAAAAACGCCAATAAACTCAACAACAACAACAACAACAACGATGGTCGGGCGGAATTTTCCCTGGTGGTCGCCGTGAGTGGACGTGCAGCACGAGCCCCAAACACGCATGCACCGCCATCCACTCTCGGTCACAACAACAACGCACCATCATCACAACAACTACGCAACATCATCACCACCGTCCACCCTCGGTCACAACAAGCACGCAACACCATCACCACCGTCCACCCTCGGTCACAACAAGCACGCAACATCATCATCACCATCCCCAATTGCGAAATCGCCGAAGCGTGACACGAGAAGCATCTGTAGCCTCAACATGTACAGCGGAAACGCAATTATTCAGTTTTCAAACATTCATTGCAGTCACATAATCAGCAAAAATAATTAGACTGGGTTATTAACTTTATTTTGCCATCCACCAAATGTTATTTTTAGATTGCTTTTCCCCCATTCAAAGGAAAAGGAACCCCCTATGGCATCCCTATGGCATGGCCAAGATGGTAGGCATGCAAAAATGTGAAATATTGGTTCCAATATTTGAACAACTTTAGAGCGCAACTTAACACAAAACATTCAATGGTACAAGAGTTGCATCATCTAGATTCGAATTCATCAACCTCGAAAAGGGGTCAAAACCCTCATTTTGTTTCAATCCATTTATCAAAGCATTTAAGGATGAAAGAGATTCAGATTTAGTACCCTAGAACAATACAAGGGTTAATAAAACCGTTTATAAGGAAACATCGTAGGAATTTCAGTTTTTGGCGGCCATTTTTGAGGCCATTCTAACTATCTCAAAACTCTCAAGGATGCAAAAGTTAAATCATCCAGATTCGGAATAGGATAAAACCATTACAAACATTGGACGGACCGTAAGACCAGGTACAGCTTCAGGCATCCATTATACTGAAAGAGTTCGTTATTCAGAAAGATCGTTAATCTGAAAATGAAATAAGGTTCGCTTTTCCGGAGGTTCGATAATCCGAAAATGAATAGAACGTGCGCACATACAAATCTCCGACATAACGAATCTTCTGAAAAACGAACTGTAACCTAAAAAGAAGAAAAAGCTATGTTCCAAATAACAATATATCACCCTAAACAAACATGAAAATAGCAGGTGAACTTATACTCGTATTTTTAACTGCACTGTTTTCCCGATAGAGTCCGACGGGATTCTATTTCCTGTCAGGACCTAATACTGAATGGCATCGTTCCCTGCGTTTAATGCTCTGCGTCCTGCGTAGCAAGAGCGCCATCTGTAGTTAAAAATACCGTCCGGTCAATTACAGAGACTTAACTCTATCCTTGCGCGACATATCTACTTTTATTGTTTGGGATCTTTTTGTCATAATAGACATAGCGTTTATGCGGTTTACTTTTGAGAACATTGTTGAGTATTTGTTATACGGCCAAGGCACCTATCGAAAATATGAATGTTGCAAGCCTATTTCATATCCCGATTCGGGATGATGAAATACAACATTTTTGTTTGCGATAGGTGCCAATCCCGATTCTTACAAAAAAGGGATAGAAAAGCAATAAATGTTTGTTTGTTGGTTTGTGTGTGTGTGTGTGTGTGTGTGTGTGTGTGTGTGTGCGTGTGTGTCTGTGTGTGTGAAGTAATAACATAATTCATGCTTGTGCCATATGTATGTGAATTATGCGATTGAATTAAATTCAAATCCAAACATTCAAAAAATCCAAGGAGGAAACTATACAATACTGACTGGATACTTTTTGTGGAGACCTTGAAATTGTTCCTGATAGCACGTTATTCTTCGCTCCCTTGCCTTCAAGCTCTCGAGTTAGGCCATCATGGTTTCCATTTTTCCAACTTACTGGGTTGTCGAGAACAAGCAGACGCACAGACAACCAGACAGAAAGACAGACAGACAGACAAACGAACAAACAACCAACACACCATCCTCTGAGTAGCGATCGGCACACATTGGGTATTATCCACACACAAATCATTGGCAAACCATAGCAGTATCGAAACGTGCGAAATACATATCTTTTTCTCACCGCACTTTAAAAACATGTTTGTTTTTTTTTTCTAACTCAAACAGGACTTCATTGACCCTTTATTCAGCGTGTCATTCTAAAAGGAATGTAATAGAGATGATTGCAACAGCTTGTCTAGAGGGTGAAACGACATTATTTGCTACTGCGCCAATTGCTCCAGTCTTATCAAGTTTTCCTCCAAGGACTTAGGTTGGGGTTAGGGTTAGGGTTAGGGTTAGGGTAAGGGTTAGGGTTAGGGTTAGGGTTAGGGTTAGGGTTAGGGTTAGGGTTAGGGTTAGGGTTATTATTAGGGTAGGGTTAGGGTTGTGATAGTGGGTTTTAGGTTTAGTTTGATGTAAGAATTAGGATTAAGGTTCGGACTATGTTTGTCAGTACAATTTATGATTGGCTTAGCATGCAGATATTTCATTGGAGCAATTGTCCCAGGAGCAAACTGTGATATCATGGAACCTGTCTAGAGGAGTGCGTGAAATATGACCTTGTACTGGAATCTGATGAAGACACTATAGTAATTCAGTGTGTTATGTTAGATGGGTAGCAAATTATTTTGTCTCTAATGCTTACCTCATCAAATGGCAGTATCAATATAATTATTCATTTTAGTTTATGCACTAATGAAACAAAAAATAAATAAAACAAAACACACACATTGTTTTGATGCATGCATGGGGATTGAAACACGTTTATTCATGCCTCCCCAGTACCTCAAATATTTTGGATTTAATATTAACATATCCTGCCTTCTGTAACCGACACACAGAGATTTTACATATCACACACACACAGTCACACACACATTTAACCATATAATAGTCTGAATGTGTTTTGTTAATGTATCTTCTCATCTCATACATTATTATTAGTCCCCCCCCCCCCAGACATTCTAATCTAAGTTTCTTTGTAAGTTTCTTTATCAAAGTTTAAGTTAATTGTCATAGATCAGTGTGTTTATCCAGAAAAAAGGGAGAATAAGTGTGCTAAATAACTGCACGCATTTCAGCTGGCTGCTATGACCAGGGTTACCAGACTGTCAATAGTCTCAAAGCCGGTCGAACTCAACTCTATTTTCCGGCCAAATTAGGCCAAATTATTTATTTCTATTAAAATTTTCCAACAGACAAATTCCATCTATCTAAAATGTAATAGAAAGGCACAGAGAGACACTGTAGTAAAAGTGTGTGTGTGTGTGTGTGTGTGTGTGTGTGTGTGTGTGTTAACACGATTTTGACCTCTCTCTCAGCATATCTTTCTAATTTTTTTTTTTGCCACACCCGTGCTTTATGTTGATACACCAATTCTGCATATTCCATGATAATTATCTATATCTAATTAATTCATGCCTCTATTTCTCCCTCCTTTTTGAAGATCTCCACAAATATGTTCAGAAATATTGCTTCTTGGTCCCTTGTTTACTTCTACATTTGATATCTAAATACTGTAAAGTGGATATTTTCGTGTGACAATTTTTTTTTTTTTTTTTTTTTTTTTTTTTTTTTTTGCGCTCGGGCGGGTAAGAAGAGTTTTGCTTGTTTTTAATTCTGCAGAATCAAGGCATCAACTTCTGGAACATATGGCTAGCAAAATTTTTCATATGCTTTTATTTTTGCCCCTGCTTCTGATTGCCCTAAATGCACCAAAACTCCAATAAAGCGAAAAATTCCACTTTTACAGTATGTCTCTTTATGTGCAGTCACTTCATCCCTCATCCCCACTTCCCCTCTTTCATATGATTATTATTATGATATATCTATATATCTATCTATATATCTATCTATATCTATCTATCTATCTATCTATCTATCTATCTATCTATCTATCTATCTATCTATCTATCTATATATATACATAAATGAAGAAATAAACAGGTAATGCATTTTTGTCAATAAAGAATGAGTTTATTCGACTCAAATTTTCAACGGCCTCCGCCTTCTTCAGGAGTCTTGAAGAAGAAGGCGGTGGCCACTGAAAATTTGAGTCGAATAAACTCATTCTTTATTGGCAAAAAAATGCATTACCAGTTTATTTCTTCATTTCTTTGTGGAGCCAATACATGAATTCTCAACATGTTCATGATATATATTTTATATATACATATATATATATATATGAAGGGTTTGTTTGCAAAAACCAAAAAGTCCATTTTTGAAGATTTTAAAGTACGATCTCTGTCATAAAGTACAAAATAATACCTTTTAAATGATATATTGGTCACTACATATAAAGGTATATTTTTGAAGTTATGGTCAAAAGAAGCAAAAATTTTTGTATTATTCTCTTTATTTTTCTTGACCTTTAATCGCAAATATCTCCATTTGGCAAATATGGACTTATCGGTTTTTGCAAACAAACTCTTCATATATATATATATATACACTCAGCAAAAAAAGTAAGTTCCCCCCTAACATTTTTGGATATATCTCAAAAAGTATTTTACGGATGTTCATAATTCGAACGGGAATGGATAGGGAATTTCATTACTCATAACATGAATGGTATATCATTGCCACCAGATATCATTATTGGTGTAAAAAATCGCATTTTATGTCAAAATGCATGGGAAAAAAAGTTGCACTTTAGGCCATAGAGAGCATATTGTATACATTTCCTATGTAAGTTATCAAATGATCTTTTTAAATTGTGTAATTCTCAGGAATTTCTTCAGGTACAATGTGCTTCCCTATTAAACAGATGTTATGCATACTTTTTGAACAATAGGCCTTCTCAATATGAAAATATTGGTAGAAGCCATGTGATTTGTAATTCCAATTCAGGTTGATCACATTAATGTGCCTGTGGGCATTTTGCATCATGCCCTCAAGTTGTAGATCAGTTTGCTGAGGGAAATGGCATCGAACGTATGGAGTGGCCTGCAAAATCCCCTGACTGTAATCCAGTAGAGAATCTTTGGGATATCATTAAGTGGAAAGCGAGCAAGAAGTTGAAAGATGACAATTCACTGCAAGAATTTCAGCGCATCTTGCAGAGAGCATAGACCAACATTGAGCAGCGCCAAGTACAAACTTTAGTTAACAGTTTGAGGAGGAGATGGCGGCTGGTCATTGCGGGTGGTGGACATATCAATTATCAAATACTTCACTATATGCTCATGAAAAGAAAGAGATAGAGAAATATGCAATAACCCATGCTTAAATGTTCAGAATCATGAGTGATTGTTTGATTATTTGTGTAAAAGTCATTGCAAATCACTAAAGTGCAACTTTTGTTTCCATGCATTTTGACATAAAATGCATTTTTTCACACCAATAATGATATCTGGTGGCAATGATTTTCCACTCATGTTATGAGTAATAAAATTCTTTATTTATTTCCGTTTGAATTATGAAAATCGGTTGAATACTTTTTGAGATATATCCACAAATGCTAGGGGGGAACTTACTTTTTTTGCTGAGTGTATATATCATATAAACACACACACACACACACACTCACATATATATACACACACATATATTTATATATTTGCACATCTGAAAAGACTAATAGACCACTGAACATTACATAACAGTTCTTTTCACAATGACAACATGGAGACCAAAATGGCACAAATTCTACGCACCAGATTCAATTTGTCAGCATGATGATACATATTGACTTTTATTTCCTCCTTTCTCCTTCGCTAGGAAATTTTACACCCTTTATTTACACGTAGAAACACACTCGTATTTACATCTGCAGGTAGTAAGGCAGTGTGTGACAAAATAAAACTATCCCGTACATTGGTGGAAAGTAGTTGTACAATGTAACTTACATATTTAAAGATATCCATCACAATTTGTGTTTTTTTCTTCATAACAGCTCACTACGATAGGCAAGTTGAATATTTCATGCAACTAAGAGACAAATATATACCCTTGCATATAGTACAAAACATATCTATTACTCAGGAAAAAGAAGTTTTTCTTTTCAAATGCATTTTGCATCAAGAGTCAGAGAGTACTGGTAAATACAATGATACCAACACTTACATGTACCATAATTACACAAACCATAATACATAAATATTATTGCCACCGATGATAATACATAGCCTATTCTTGCAAGTGACAAGGGGAAAGCAAAGAAAGAAAAAGTGAAAGAAGATATGAACTTAAGAAGAAGAAGAAGAGAACAGAGTCATTAAAATGGTACAGGATGAACTTGAACACACAGTGTGCAGCAAAATACATGTATGGGGCCTACAGATCATAAACGTTTTTACCCTTTGACCAATTATTGCCACTTCCATAAACTTTTGGCAACAAAAAACACAATCATAATGCATACAAATATTCACTAGAACTGAAAAGGTTTCTGCACTTTACAGTGCAACTGCTACCCTACAAATCAAACACTTTAAGAAAGCTACACTGTCTGCTCCCATGTGATGTAAAATACAGACTGAAAAATGCAATTAAAAATGCACTCTTTAATAATAACAGTCTCCCTTTTGGTGGAAAAACTTTTGACTATGAAATTAAAACGCTTATTATCTGAAACTCACAGGCAGTAACATTGTCCCTGACATAACCAGGAAAGTTCAGAGCGAACATGACAACAACAAATGTCCATATTTGATAGGCATTAACTTCTCAGCTTGTACACTCTAACATACACTAATAAGCCATTCATAGTTCTACTTTGTGCATGAGCAGAAAAAAGATCACTTGCCATAATGGGCATGTTGGTTTCTAAATTAATTGAGGTAAGCATCTGTGATGTAGTGATTATTCATGTAATCCTCATAAACAGTGCTTGCTAGCACACCCACCTGACAGCATGAAAGTGTTCATTAAAGCCTAGTATTTGGCAATAATAATAGAAATGTTGTTACTGCATACAATGCATATGAAATGCTGCTTCCCCAATTGATCTGGTCTATTCCCAACCTCGTCTATGCAAATTCATTTTTTGTCTGAACATGAATTACATAAATTGTTATGGCCACCAACCTTATGCATTATGTTGTTTTGACACGAGTGACGTGCCTAACCAACTGAGAAGAAAAAAAATGAGGGGTCATTATCCGCAATGTGCACATGAGCTAATTGTGAAATGGCTTATCAGGCAGATTTGCAGACATTTTCCATAGTAAGCACTGGCTGCCCTACAGGTCATGTCACTCAGGGCAATTTGTCCTTCAGTAAATTCTGTCCTCTACTTTGAGTATTTGTATGAGAAGAGAATGCACCATAAAATATGAAGGAAAAAATAAAACAACAACAACCCTCATAAGGCTACATTTAACCCTCTGCAACTGAGTAAAGGTCATTACTAGAAGGTTTAATATAATTATGAAGCACCGAGTTCCCACAAGCAAAATGGGTTGAAAAGCAAGCCATTAAATCTCCCCTGTCCAAAATTATATTTCTAGTTATACAACATAATAGATGACTGATTTGATCACAACTGAACTCTATACAAAGGTTCAAAATCATGTTAATGTATTGACATGACTGTCACCCGTAATAAGTTGCGAGGGGGAACTTGACAGTTATCACTAGCTCATCTCAAACTCCTCTAAAAAGAAGACAAGCTTCTGGACATCAATCTTTCTTTCTCGAGAGCTATCAAAGCAGTCTCACTACTTGTTTCCTCTTCATTTGGGATGACGTTAGACCTTGGGTATCAATCTACATGGACAAAAGTATGCCGCTGAATGTTACACTTACAGTAATTTAGCATGATAGTTCCTGCCTGGATTCAAAAGTAGCGCCTAATCTTCAACGAAACCAGCTATCAATGTCTAACTTATCTGTACCTCATAAGGCATGAATACATTTGAAATAGCACTCTTTCTTTTTCACTATTGCTCTACTTAAAGTACGTTTGCCACTTACATCTAAAAAGTAAAGACTATACTTGTATAGACTTGGCTGTTTACAATATAACAGCTCTGGGTTATTTGTGCAAAAATATCTGTGAACTCATTACGAATGAAGGTTTACAGAAAGTTAAGGTCAGATATACAGTATGTAGTGTATGTAGGTAGAAAAGAAAAATAATGAAGATGAGATCACTCGACATCATCTTTGGCTAGTTGGCTTGATATAATCTGACCTGCTTTTTCCTTTCTTCTTATCCTCACAGAAAGCAACCAATCACCACATCTCCTCTGGAATAATGGTTTGGACTCATGGGATAGCCATCTTTCTTCCCATAAGCCTTTCCACTTCCCGTGATCGTGCTCCACTCAAAGTTATTTGTGGTGGCAATGTGTAACAAAACAATGTTGAAACCCCTGTCTCCATACATTAGATACACAAGTACACACATGTTGAGGTTCATCCCTGAGGACAAGCGAGGGCGCTCTCCACTCCACCATGAGGACATGGCCCTTATCTTCTTTGGCTCAGCGTTTTACGCATGCTGCAGTGGCAGTTGTCATGACGATGCTATCTCTTTATCTTCACTGTCACAAAGATGTGCTGTTGAGAGGTATACATCAGACATGCTTCAAGTGAAAAATTATGCAGTTTCACACCTCAGAAATTTCAAGAAAATATGAATATTAACGCTGGAAGAAGAACAATATGCTCAAGTAAACAGAGATGGGTACTGTGGAGTGTCAGCTTAATAGAATGAGCTACTCATTTCCTTTTCCTCATAAAGATTCAAGTATTGCATTCTATAGCATCTATTTTATTTTTTATTCAAATAACTCTTCTGGTATGACATCAGTGTTTCAAAGCCATTCACTACAAAAAGAGAGTTCAACTTTTTACCTAACTCAAGTTTACAGGTTTTTTTTTTTTGTATACTTAAAAAAAGAAATGTATAAATGAAGCATTCCAATCCACTCTCAAGATGATTTAAATCAACATACAGTATGTAATGTAAAAATCATTGAAACCTACAGAAAACAACTAAATGAATTTCAAAGCTCCCCATAATCTAAATTATCAGTGATATCAGTAAAAATCCATGTACTAGTGTAAGAGTAATCTACAGTTTTTGTAGCTATCTTTTTATCTCTACCCATGTTGAGGAGAGAGTTTGATAACTGTAACCTGCTGTGTGCCCCACCTGTGTTTTCCTACGATGAATGAAATCAGCAAGGCGGGCCCTGTGGGTTAGGAGGGAGTCGTTCTGTGATGAGTACGTCTGGACCAACCAGTGATTCAGCAGACACTCTGATGTTGATGTACGGTCACTGTTTAGAAAAAAACAAGCACAAAAACACATGAACATATAAACATATAAACAGTTGTCTTTTTGCTGTATAAATAAGGATATGACCATTTCAACAAACTGCATTCATTTGAAATTCAATCATCATAAAAAGGCTAAAATGTAATGGAAGCTCATACAGTAGAGTACCAAATAAAGAGAGGACAAAGTGTAACATCATAGCAGTTTATTGCCATGGAAACTGGCTCTAAATAACTTCACCAGGCCAAAGTGTTTATGTGCTCACTTGGTTTCAACCCAAGCAAGCATGAACAAAACACTATGACATCATCACTTTGGTACTCTGTAAGCCAGCTTGTAGTTTTACTTTGCACACGAGTTGAAAAAGATAAATTGTGAGAACAGCTGTGTCAAGTTTTTAAATTCACTGATATATGTAAACTGCATCTGTGAGGTAATGAGTATTCATGTAATCTAATAAATGTTGCTTGTTAGCACATCCACCTGACAGCAACAAAAGTGTTCATTAAAACCTTGTATTTTGTAACAATGACAGAAAAAGGTTTGTAAATGAATTTAATGCGAAACAACAAAATGGATGCTTTTCAAACATGTTTAATAATTGATGGGCTTTCTAGTCACCTTGTCAATGCAAGATCATTCTCTGCTTGAACAAGAATTCCATAAATTGATGTGTTGGGCAAACATTGAAAATGAGTGAAATGGGCTTATTGTGGGTAATATTCTTTCAATTTATTCAACACAAGTGAAACAGGAGATGGAAAATTACACAAAAGGAGAGAAAAGACAAAATAAAGAAGATGATAATTCATCATTTCCGAACCTTGGGAGTACTTTGAGCAGTCCTGAGATAAAATGTTTGGCGTTCATGCTAACTCCTTTGAAGAACTCATCGGGGAAGCTGTAGTCAACTCGCATGATGTTCATGTTGGTCTCTTCAACACTCTCATCCAGGAATGGTGAGATGCCACTCAACCTGGTTGCCATGGTGATATGGATTGAAAAGAAACAACAAGGACCATGCCCAGTTACATACTATAGTAAAAGTGCACCCAATCAACTCTCACTCAAAGAAATCGACTACTTTAATAGCCATGATGTTATTATCTCATATTAATTTGATGGATTTATTTCTTTTACTTGTGACTGGTACGGGAAGACATGAAAACATGCAAGTCATTACATTTGATATATCATGTAAATAGCAAAAAATTGGCATGATTGCATTGACATGCAAAGGCCTCTTATTGCATTATTGGTTGGCTGATACTTTGCACGCTATGATCAAACTACTAAAATCTGCGGGGAATTACTTTTCATATTTTTCCTGAGCATATAAATAGATGAAACAGACAAAATCAATACCAATAAGTAAAGACAGATACAAAAAAAAAAAAATAGATGTAAACAAGAAAGATTGAAGATGAAAGAAAACATATAGAGCACTGGTAAATGTGTAGAATTGATTTGTCTCTCTGTCTTTTTACACAAGACCTTTATACAAGTGAGATTCTATGAGTATTTAGTTTAAGTATTGATAATGAGAAATATGTCCATGAAATACTTTACTTACAGGACATACGCCATAGCTCCGACACTCCTGGAAAATATGGGAAAGTAAAACAGACAAAGTAGGTAATCAATGACAAATTAATTCTTCACTCTATAACAGTCTTGTTAATCATCTTCCATCTATTTGAGGATGAGTTAAAATATAAATTTGTTTCATCTTTTCTTGTCAATGTAAAGAAATCATTAGATATGCTATATCTAATATCCTTTATTCATTAGATATGCTCTATCTAATATGCTTCATATCTACTATTGTACAGGGGATTTTTTTTTAAAGCACTCAACTAGTAGTATATTTCATTAATGCTATAACCAACCTTGATATCAATGTACATGCATTGTATAATGTACATAAACTGAAGTGCTAGAAATGTCTACATAATATCATGTACATTCATTTTTGGACAACATCTACACGTTGTATCTGAATAGATATGCACCTACATTTGCATGCACCTTTTATACATACAATATAAATACTTATACATAGACTGATTAATAGATACAAATTATAAATATATCCACATGTATTATCAAAAAGCAAGGCAGGTAGTATCCACATTAACCAAAATTAATTAAGCTGCACCCACCACATGTCCGTGCCATAGTCTATTTCAGCGCCGTGCAAGAGTTCGGGAGCAGCGAATTCTGGATTGGCGTTGAGCTCGTGGAAGTGGGGCGGGGGCGAGGACCACAGATCCATGGCATCTCCAAAGTCAACCAACTTTAGCTGCGGCTGGCCAGAAGTCATGTCCACCAGTGTGTTCTCCGGCTGATGTTGGAAGAGAAACATAGAAGTCACTGATTTTAGAATACTTATACTCCCATTATAACAAAGTCCTCCAGACTGGCGGTGTTCTGTTGTTATAGGAAATTTCACTATAACCAATCAGTTTAGTTCAGAAAGATAATTATACAGGTGATAATTTTTGAACCTGAATTTTCATTTCATTTTGACGAGAAGTTTGTTATGAAGAAATTTCATTATAATCAAAGATTATAGTGTATAGAGACATAAAGATGATAATATTTGAGCCTGAATTTTGATTTCATTGTAATGCGAATTTTGTCATAATCATCTTTGTTATAACAGGAGTGCACTTTGGCGAGATTGGCAGTCACAGGAGTAAGATTTATCGGCTCTGCTTTTAATCAAACTGTGACGCATCGTTATAGTATGTCACCCAACTGACTCTGATATAAGACATGAAGTTTCTTGAGACAGCCAATATACAGTTACCTAACTCTGCATAAGTCAAAGTTGCACGGGTGGAACTTTACTTTGATCAAGCTAGGCAAAACATGTACTATCCACTTCATACATTTCCTAAATCAAATCGTGCATATTAAAGTCGAAGTATAATTTTGTGGTCAAAACAGATTTGATTTCTGCAGATTTATTTTTTTTCTAAACGATCACAAACAAATTTCACTCATGCAGAGTTACTTTGGTTGAAAGAGAAGAGAGAGAGAGAGGGGGGGGGGGGGCAAATGGAAGGGAAGGAAAGAGAAAGAGAGAGAGAGAGAGAGAGAGGGAGAGATTTAAGATGATTATTTGCGCATATGAATGTACCAACATCTTGGTACTCCACTGTTTTTATTCTACATCATCTAATGAATATGCAACACCAACCAAGAGTCAAGACCATATTAGGGAGTGGATCACACCATTATCTTTACCTTGATGTCCAGATGGACTATTCCATTTGAGTGGAGGTAGCCGATGGCTTGGACCAGCTGTCTGATGAAGCTGATAACTTGCCTCTCCGTCACTTGGGGGAGCCCTACCAGATACTCCAGCAGTCTTCCATCTGGTACACTGGGGGAAAATATGACAAAACAATCCAATTAGTTATGATTTTTACTCATCTCACAGGTGGAAAAGAAGAGCAGTTCATATCATGTATCAAGCTCAATAATAGAAGGGTTTGGTGCAATATAGTGCTAACCCACACTTTTGTCAAAATTGAGTTACATGCATTTTCATAATCCTTATCCTTCACTCTAACCTCTATGAAAATATCATATTTGAATTCAACCAATAAGATGGTAAAAAATGCATGCATTCGTTTTATTATTGTACAATGTATGGACTTTCCAAACATTCAACAGCGATTATCTCAAAATGACTATTGTGTGGGTTAGCACTTTATTGCACCGACCCCTTCAATTTTGTCTTCATCTTCATGTCTGACACATTGCTTGCACTTGCACTACATACAGTGTAGCCCCTACTGCTAAGCCCTTCACATCAATCCACTAATGCCCATGGTGATAGTGATGTGAATAGTCCACTAGTACAGTCATTGCAGTTAGATTTGTGAGTGTGTGTGTGTGTGTGTTGTGTCTGTAAGTGTGTTGTGTGTGCATTCAATGCAATATGCTCTGTGCTTAAAACAATGAAACCACTGTGTACCAACAGACCATTTCTGTAGTGTACTAAAATTGTATGCATGCTTCATTCACAAAAACATTCCCTCCATAACTACAAAATTTGCCGTACTATGCGTAGGCTTGCTCAACCTAGCGGCAACTGATGAACAATGCTATGTGCCCTCCTGCCTAAGAAACTTAACTGAAAGAAATAGGTGAATAAAATGGTTTGTAACTAGGCTGCAAGAACACAAAAAACAACCATGACGTTTACGACACTACCCAAACGGTCTATTGCTACATGTACTCTACATACTGCAACAAATACTCGTATGATCTTGGCAGTGTAGGTGTTACACAAGAGAGATACACTATGTTCACTTCTGGGTAGTGATTGGATGGATCAAGCCCTAGTACGTTGGCCCCCATCGGTCTACTACTCACAGGTCCAGGACTAGGATGTACTGCCCATGTGTCTCGTATGTGGCATGCAGCTGGTAGATAAACGGGTGCTGCAAAGGTTTCAAGATGGCCGCCTCGTGCTGGACCTGCTCAAAGTTCATCAGCCGCTTGCTGATGAACTTGGCGGCCAGGGCCCTCTGCTGCTGGGATCGGGTGCAGGTGTGCGTGGAGGAGTACCGCCCCCTGATTGGTTGGAGAGAGAGAGAATCCACATCAGATCTCATGCCTCCTCTTACTTTTTCTTTCAATCTCTTCATTTCAATCCATAGAGTGTTCCTATAACTTAACATATGCACACATTACATGTCCAAGACTTCTCTTTCACGATACAGTACAGTGGTTTGCATAGTAAATGCCCCATGTTCAGTGCCTTTTTTTTTCCTTCTTCTTCTTCTTCTTCAGGAATCCTCGGCAAAGTTCAAAGCTTCCGAACATTTTTTTGTTGTTGACATCACGACTCAAGATATATGGATAAAATTGTGTACAATTATCAAATTAGTCCGAGAAAGCAATTACATTCTGTGACAAAATGGAGGGAGCAGTCGCATTCAGAATCTGAAAAAATGGGGGGGGGGGGGGGAGAGGTGGGGGGGGTGGGTAGAAGAAAAATAATGTGCTTTGTCACCACTGCTATTGTCCTACAACCAGAAACATGAGAAACTGGGAAAAAGAAAGATGGCAAAGACGAGCCTTTCTGAAGGAACCAGTGGGTATTCATCATTCTTACCTTCCCAGTTCTCTTGTAATATTGAAGTCAGTACTCCATGTATGCTGCCAGTAGAGGTTGCTATCTCGCCTGGCTAGAGCTGCAAAAAGTGATGTAAGATTTGAAAGAAAAGGAGAGGTATTTTTCACAGTCTTGTGCTGCTTGATTGAAGCTATAAAGATGATCTCAACAGAGAATAACTTAACCGTGCGAAAGACGACCAGAAAATTATTACACATGGTTTATCATTACACATGGTTGATCAGGTGGAAAGATGAACTTATCACCCTTTGGCTTGTCGGTAAACGTTAATTCAGACTACCTACCAACTCATTCCGATGATGTCATATGATATAAGTATAAGAGAGATGCCACTAATATTGTGACATTTTACAAAAAAAAATTGACAACAGTAGTACTATATACATATTGAATAAAAAAAAAGTAACTTTTGAGGCCTGTAGCATCAGTCCTTGTACTAAAGCCTGCCAAATTTCTAGCAAAATCTCTCTGAAACTGGTATTTAGGGTCTGTTTCTCAAAAGAAATTATCTTTGTTTTTGTTTCATTTGATCGCTACAGATATCTCCTAAGAAACTATTTCATGTAGTAACTGGTACACACTGACACCAAAAATGAAAGTACAATGTATGTGCGAGTACAAATATGTTGTGAACAACACAATCACAATGTAACATCTCAGGCTACTTTAATTATAATCTCTCTCATCATTAAACTCATGATAATTTGCAAATGGAGCAAGTATCCTTGAAATGGCTATGTCTTGGGTGATTGATTTCATTTCCCCAATATGAGAAATTCTGGATTCCAAACTCTCTTTTGCATACCGGTGTCATCTGGCAAGGTGATGGGTGTGGTCGTCTCGCTCCCCTCACTGGAGCCCACATCGTTCTGGGCGGTGATGCGGAACTTGTACGTCGCCCCTGGCAACAAGTTATCAACCTTGTGAGTGGTGTGTAAGATGTGGGCACAAGACGTCTCCCATCTGATCGTGTTGTGGTCTAAAGAGAGGTGAAAATGAGAAGTGAGGATAGAAATCATGAAGGGGGGGGGGTTGATGTTAAGTGCCTGAAACTTGTGGAATGTAACAACAAATGATGCTACGTAATACCGATGGGTGGGGGGACGGGAGGAATGTACAGTGTATCACTGACCTTTGACCCAACAACAAGCATTATCCTTGCCACTTCAGCCAGTCAACATACAATTAATAATTTAAAATCACTGAAACAAAGCATGTGTATACAACAAAAATATCAAATGAAATGTTACCTATCTGAAGCACAATGTAGAACATAAATCATTCATACTGTACACTCCTCATTTCCACTCACTTCAATCTCCCATTGCTCCCTGTATCACAGCACACTCAAGAACATATACACAGACAAACACATACAACCTAAAGCAAACATACTGTAAAACGAGGAATTTTCGCGTGCATTTTAATTTCGCGAATTTCGCGAGCGCCAAAATTTGCGAAATTAAAATGCACACGAAAGCTTTAGTCTACACTACATGCATTGAATGCCAGTAGCAATTCGTGAAAATTTCATGCCACGAAAAGGGCTGTCGGCTCCAATTCGCGGAAATTTCATGCCGCGAATATATCATGTTTTACAGTACACTGTAGTTACACAAAAAAATACAAATGAGTGGATAAAGCTACACGTACCTAATGTTGCTATAACGATAACAGAAGTTTATATCACAGGAAAAACTCACTGATCTGGGCAAAATCGACATTGTAGGTGATGTTTTCCGTATTGCCTGTGCTCTGTGGGGGGTCCCACTGTAGTGTGATAGAGCGAGGTCGCCTCTCACAAATTACTGGTGGGCTAGGTGGGCCTGGCCTGCCTATGAAGGTGAAAAAGAAAGGGGTGGAGAAAATGTCCCATGAGAACTTTGCACCTGTCCTAATCTGTCTGAATAGAACATTTTACAGTGCGGTGTTACTTGTGAAGAAAATCAATGCATGACTGTGACACTATGACAAGAAGTGTTGTTCCACTGCCAGTGAGTAGAATGGTATATCATGTATCATCATGGTATTTCACATTATATAACTCCTAATGCATCCTATGTGAACCTCGTGCTACACATGTATCTGTTTTGGTCACATGACTATGATGTCATAATAGGCCTACACTAATGTACCTCTTGGTTCCATTTCTATACATTGCAGAAAAAAAAGGTAGCACACTGCTTTTGTTTTTTGCTAAAAGACTCCTTTTTTTTTTCACTACAAATGCTGCTGGAATTTCCATTTAACATGTACATGTATCTTCAGCCTGTGTTTCATTGCACACAACCCAGTTAAACTTTTCCTCGGGTTAGATTTTAGTTTTATAGTCACTGTTTTGAATTAGATGGGTGTATAATTATCAACCTATCAACAGCAGCTACTATATCAACAGAGATGTACATATAGAGATAGGTGTCCTGACCCATCTTATGTACAGTAAAAACATATCAACATAGAGTGTTGCTTTTCATATTTCCAGTCACATATTTCTTGTTACCAAACAGCTTACCATGCCACCTCAGCTGACACCGACATTTTGAAACCTTGAAATAGCCAAACAAGATGTTATCTCCCAAATACTTTTCACACAGTCGAGCACTGCATGACTGGCCACCCTGTAAGGATGGAATTCAACTTACTTATGATGCGGAGCTGAGCCCGACAGGCGGCCGAGCCGACGTCATTGACCGCCTCACAGGTGTAGATGCCATTGTCCTGAGGTCCACTGGCCCGGATCTCCAAGAAGGCCATGCCGTCATCCCGCTCCCAGGTAGCCACCCGCTGGGAAAGGGCCAGCGGTTCCCCCTGTGGGCCCCACCAGGTGACCGTCGGGCGTGGCCGCCCGCACACCTGGCAGGAGAGAGTGGCGGTGGTCCCCACGTGGCAAGACTGGGCGATGAGCGGAAGAGTGAAGGCTGGAGCAGCTATGAGATAAACAGGAGAAAGTGTCCAAAAGAGATGTGTGACTCAGTCAATGTGCAAAGTCATGCGAGTAATTTTTTCCATGCTTGGTGGGGTATAAAATATGAAATTAGTGTCTACTTAACTTCACGGACCGTATTAGGGCAATTACCCATCGAGGGCAATTACCCCCCGGCTAAATACCGGTACTAAAATGTAGTTATTGGTAAGGTTAGAGTGAAGATTATGGTTATGGTTAGAGTTTGGGTTAGGGTTAGGATTAGGTTCAGGATTAGGATTAGGGTTAGGATCCGGGTAAGGGTCCGGGGTAATTGCCCAGGGTGTAATTGCCCTAGACCCTCGCAGACAGTTATGACATTTCAATGAGCACTTCAAACAGGTCACCGCTGCCACAGTGGTTAACAGCTTTGGCAGCACATACAGCATTACAAGGTACAGTACCTGGTTCATATCATGGCAGAAAATTACCTGAAGAAAACTACAAATCATATAGTAATAATATCCCTACAATGGACCCACCTTGAGATCAAAGATGTAAAATTACTTAAGACGTAAAAGTCAAACAATTTGAGCACTTTTATTTTTGCACTTGTTTCATGTCATGCAAACTGTATAAAAATTTTCATGCCACCCAAATTTCCAATTCTACAATATACTGTAAAACGAAGTCTAAAACGCACGTGAAAGTTCTTGTCTACACTATATGCATTGAATGTTTGAGGCAACTCACGAATATTTCATGCTGCGAAAAAGGCCGTCGGCTCCAATTCGTGAAAATTTCATGTCGCAAAATATCTTGTTCTACAGTGGTAATCACCACATCATTGTATTATCATTTTCAACATGGTGGAAGTTTGAGCCACAATGAATGGAATGGCATTCACATAATCTTGAATCATATGTATTCTCTAAATCAAACATGCTGCAGCAATATCCACAAGGCATGATATGCAACAACAGACTTCCTCGTATGTCCAAACTGTGAGGGATATTTTTGACATCTTACCAGGCTGGTGGCTTGCTGGACTCATGGCCTTTGGAGAACAGAGCAAAGGGATGCAAGGAAAGATAAAATAATCATAATTCATGATGAATCTAGATTTAAGTCATATCAATGAGTGTACCCCCTAAAAAAAAATAATAATAATAAGAAAAAAAACATAAAACAAAAAAAACGAAAGACACAATACAAAAACGCATACACATGCAGCATTGAGAAAATAACTATATTCCTAATTCAACATTACTTTATAAATCCATACTCTTGGTACTGCAATTTAGATCTAATGGACTATGATGTTGAAACACACACACATGTCCTCATCTAATATATCCAGGCATATGGTACCAATATTGAACTGCAATATGTGTTCCAAGAAGCCATACATGACACTATTTCTTTCTGGAAATGAAGAATTTGAGGAATGTTGAACATTTGTCACTGATTTCCAGAAATAAACCCTGAATCAATATATAGGATTTTCTCTCAAAAAATCCTTCATGTCACCAAGTGTCTGTTTCAATGGGTTTGCACAAACACGCATTATTCTGTATGCATGTGGCGTATCTAGGGGGGGGCAAGGGGGGCATGTGCCCTGGGCGCCACTCCTTGGGGGCGCAAAAAAAAAGAAGAAGAAAGAAAAAAGAAAAAAGGAAGAAAAAAGGAAAAAAGAGAAAAGAAGAAGTAGTAGAAGAAGAAGAAGAAACAACTCATCGGAAGGGGGAGGAAGAATGGTGTGTGTGTGTGTGGGGGGGGGGGGCAGAAAACCAAATCAAAAAAAGATAGAAACAAAACATAATGATGACTCGGACAAAATGACACTGTTTATTGCGTTCACACAAGAATTCCATGTTATGTAAGCTGAAATACAACAATTTTCGGCTCGCTCGCTGCGCTCACTCTCTAAATTTTATATAGAAGAAGAAGGTGAGAACAAAATGGGATGATGGCGCGGACAAAATGACAATGTCTATTGTGTTCACACATGTCATTTTATGTTTAGCAGGCAAAATGTTTCACGGAGCAGCGGCTGCAATTTCTTTCGTTCTGAAGCGATCGCCAATTGGATCAAAAGAAGGCGCCAACGGTTTCGAAAATACGGGGGGGGGGGCGCCAAAAAAATCAAGCAAGATAAGAACAAAACGTAATGATGACGTGGAAATATACAAATTTCGTCTCAATCGCTCGTACTGATATGAGTATTTCTTCAAGTCCTCAGTTTGTTGGTAAAAATCGTTATCTATAAGGCCGTTACTATATCTTGATTAGAATTGTAAGATTTGATAAGCAAAAAATAACAATGGTTCCATGTTTTGTAAGTTGAAATACAAAATTCTTCGGCTCGCTCGCTGCGCTCGCTCGCCAAAATTTATCAAAACAAAAAGGAGATAAGAACAAAACGTCATGATGACGCGGAAATATACAAATTTCGGCTCACTCACTCGTACTAATTTAGAGTATTTTTTCAAGTCTTCAGTTTGTTGGTAAAAATCGTTATATATAAGGCCGTCACTATATCTTGATTAGAATTGTAAGATTTGATAAGCAAAAAATGACAAGAGTTCCATGTTTTGTAAGCTGAAATACAAAAATTTTCGGCTCGCTCGCTGCGCTCGCTCGCCAAAATTTATCAAAACAAAAAGGAGATAAGAACAAAACGTCATGATGACGCGGAAATATACAAATTTCGGCTCACTCGCGCATACATAATGGGGGGCATTTCATGAAGCAATTTGTCAGATATCTCGTCTGACAAACTGTTAAAAGCAACTGAAATCCTTGCTTCTGATTGGCAGAGAGCAAAATTTGTCCGACAAGTTGTCGGACAAAATGCTTCATGAAATGCCCCCCCCCCCCCCCCCGATTTAGAATATTTTTTTAAAGTACTAAATTTCTTGGTATAGACAAATCGTTATCTATAAGGCCGTCACTATTATTGATTAGAATTGTAAGATTTGATAAGCAAAAAATGACAAGAATTCCATGTTTTGTCAGCTGAAATACAAAAATTTTCGGCTCGCTCGCTGCGCTCGCTCGCCAAAATTTATCAAAATTCATTACATTTATAAATCACTTTCAAAAGACCCCTCTTAAGGGCTTGAAAAGCATATCATGTGGACTTTGCTTAAAGTCCCTACCGGGATCGGGTTGGGGTTGAACAATAGTCTTTTTCAGAAATTAGGGACGCAATTTTCGCGCTTGCCCCAGGCGCCGTTTTCCCTAGATACGCCGCTGTCTGTATGTCTATTTTACTTGCAAACAGTTTTATGTTACATTGATGTTTGAGAACCAAAATGACATTACCACAGTAATCATTAATATTTGGTATTCATGTCCTTCTACAGCTCAGCTAATGAAATACAGTGCATTAAGAAGTGTATGTCTGTAATCAACGCACACACACAAGGTCTACACCTTACGGTCACAAAGTTTGTGTTAGCATGAAACATTTCTTGGTACAAAAATTGCCTCAAATTTTGTATTCTCCTCGACTAGTATTAATATCAACTTATAGATATCTTAGGGAAATATACAGCAAATGTAAAAAATACTCTCATCTGTACAATCTGTATGTTCACCAAAATTGACTCAGCAAGAATAAGGAATCCTGCAAAAGTTTCCAGCTTTACACTGATGAACACTGATCATCTAGCGTGAATGATAAGACAAGGTTGGTCCGTACCTTCCCAGGGATCTTTGCCACAGCCTTCCTGAGGTCATTGACATCCGACCCTTTGCCTTGTCTCCGCTTTGACCGTGGAATGGTGTTATCCTTCTTGCCCGGCGAGATGCCAAATTTTGACTTCAGCTTCAGGGTCCCCTGCCAAGATTTTCTGATTTAAAAAAATCCCAACAACAATAGAGGATTATTCATTTTTCACAAAATAAACACCAAATTTCAAAATGAAAACTTGTCCTACATTTGCTGGTCACACAAATAATGACAAACATGTACACATTTGGACAATTAATGTCTACATAGAATATTTTTCTTTTTATTGTGCTTGTGTGTGAGTGTGCATGTAAGCATTGTTACAAAAGCATAGTAGCTTCTGCTACTTCTGGCACAATACTTGATATTAAGAAACTGCTACTTATTATATGTGTATGTTTTCATAAGCATATTGTCAAATGTATGCTATTGTTTAATAACACTGCAAACTCCAATTCACCTTTCAAGAAAATGTAATATACACTGTATCAGGTGTTTTTAGTGAAATATTTGTGTCAAAGCTGAGGATAACATTGTGTCATTGTAACATGGACTGTACCAAAGAGGCAAAGTTTTCACATCAGCCAAACTGTATACTATAAAAAAAAAACCCAAAAAACCCAAACAAACTGAATACCAAGAAATGCAATATTCACTTTCATACCATGAAGCACATTGCTCATCACTACAATGTGGAAAAGATTGGGAATCAATGTGGAATTAGTATGTACCAATGCTGGACATCAAACATACCAATTTATGTGAGCTATACATGTATTTTTGTATATAAGCCCCTTTTTGAACACATCCTGTTGTAGTTAAGGTTCCAATTTAAAGCAAAATTGGCTGAAGACGGGTGTTTGGTATCATAGCAACAAAATTCCCACCTTTGCCTGAAGTATTATGTTGTAGCTACAGGTGTATGCAATGGGAATTTAACGCATTGTTTACATGACAGAGTACACTATGTATTGAACATTAGGAAAAATAAGGTATGAAGACTGTGGATTAAAGCCCTTCTGGAATTCACTTCACTTTTTTTTTCTTTTATTTAATATCTGGGGCATACATATTGTACTGTCCACAGTTACAAAACAGATTTTTTTTTCTTTCCTCCCCCCTTTATTTAATGTCTAGCACATATATTGAAACTTGAAAAAAGGGGGTCTATTCCATCCAGTGAAAGTTACATTTGTATCACAATGTAAGTGCTGTAATGTTTCTGCAATACAAAATGCCATTTCAAGCGATTTATAGACCAAATCTCTGTATGACGAGATTTCACTATTGGAGGGCTATTCTTAAACATAACACATAAATTAATAGTTAAATTAAAAAAAAAACACTCAACAATCTACTAAAAAGTCCAGTATGTGAAAAAATAGTATTTAGACAGATAGATAGAGATACATGAATAAAACTTTGTAGATGGACATATGTGAATAAATGAACATGTGAAATAAGTGGTTACTATACTTTAACAACAAGTGAGTTTATGTCTGAATAGATATGGAAAGATGAGTGAATAAACAAATGGATGGAAACAAGAAGTATGAAAAAAACCTAAGTTGAATACATATCTTTTTATGCTAATCAGGCCAAAACAACTTGTACGGACAGGCACATCAACATGATAGAGATAACATGGAAAATATAGCTCACTTCAGAGTGATCATACGTACCCATAATATACACTTCTTTATCATAGCTACATGTACAAAATTTCAAATACAACTGGAAATTGTAGAACACGGAGGAACATCAAAACTTATTGGCATTTTCATAAATGACCACTGCAGTCCAGCATGCAACAGCCATGCAAATATCACAGAAGAATAATCAACTGATCTGAGGGGTACAATTGAGTAACAACAGTGCACCAGGTATATCAGCGGAAATGAGGTGGAGGATTGCAAAGGAAATTATGATTACAGGAATGTCTGAAAATTACCTAATACTATTCACTAAAACCTGACTACACTCATATTATCTTGGACAACTTTCCTTTTCTTCACTCTTCTTGAATAATATTCAGCTTCCTCTAACAAGTATGAGATATCTTTCTGAGCACCAGATTGGGAATTTGGACAGTGTGTCCAATGCTATGTGGTTATCTGTATCAAATTAGCACTCAAACATTCAAAGGGCCAAACAAAGTATACCAAACATACACACCTAGTTCCTATGTGAAAAAAATGAACAAACCAAAAACAAGCTAATTCTGGGTAGATGTCTGAAACCACCAGAGAATGCAATGATACTAACAAAAATGTGGCAGGACATAATTTGATTGGTTTAGATTATTACAATTTGGAGCTACAACTGCATAAATTCTTGTCTCTGCGAGACATAAATATGGGAAAACTAATTTACCAGTCAAAACGAAAAACAAAACGAAACAAACCCTTATGAAACAACATAAGAAGAAAAAGTATCAACAAAACTGTTCTCCCGAAGGTAACATCGACTGTTTCCTTCAAGATGGAACACAAACACGTTGAATTTGAAATTATGTACAAAGATGTAATCAAAGAGCAAACAACCTCATAAAAGCATTGAGGAGGAAAACACTAACGTAACAATAAAATATCACAAAGGAGAGGTGGAGTTGGAGTAAAAGGGAGGGGAAAATGATGAGAAGATGGTGAAGATATGGATAAAAGGAGGAAATGGAGGAGAAAGGTGGTGGAGAAATTGAAAGTTTGAGGAAAAGTTGGGGAGGAGGAGAAAGAAGAGGAGGAAGATGAGAAAGGGAGGAGATGGGGGAGGAGGAGGGGGAGGAGAAAGAGGAGAAGGAGGAAGAGGAGGAGGAAGAGGTGGAGGAGGAGGAGGAGGAAGAGAAGGAGGAGGAGGAGAAGGAAGAGGTGGAGGAGGAGGAAGAGATGGAGGAGGAGGAGGAGGGGTAGGAGGAGGATGAGGAGGAAAAGGAGGAGGAGGAGGAGGAGGAGGAGGAGGAAGAGAAGAAGGAGGAGGAGGAGGAGGAGGAGGAGGAGGAGGAAGAGGTGGAGGAGGAGGTGGTGGAGGGGGAGGATGAGGAGGAAGAGAAGGAGGAGGAGGAGGAAGAAGAAACAAAAAGGCGAGGGAGGAGGGGCAAGAAGAACAAGGTTGTGGATTAGGAAGAACAAAAATGTTAAGTGGAGGAGAAAAAGGAATGGAGGAGGAAGAGAAGGAGATAAAGTACAGCAAAGGGAGGATGAAGGGAGGATGAGGAGGAGCAAAAAGGCAGAGGAAGAGGAGCAGCAGCAAGAAGAAGGTTGTGGATTTTGGAGGAACATAAAGGATAAGATGTGGAAGAGAAGAAGCATGTGACAAGAACGTAGAAGAGGAAGAGGAAGGGTTGAAAACAGGAGACAAGGAGTGTAAAAGGAGGAGGAGGAGCGGGAAGGAGGCAGAGAGGGATGGCGAAAGACCGATGTCAAAAATTAGTGGGAAGAGAAACTCTGTGTCTATTTCTTACAAACAGTGGCAGGCCCTGTAAATATACCCCAACCTACCACATGATCTATATTCTTATACACTTCTCTCATGCTTGTGTGTATGGCATACCTGATAACATTTAAACCATTCATATCTGAAAATGGCATGCACTTGTACATATCAAAGAACAAGAACAGCGATTTGGTGGGGTTTGACGAGGATACGGTAAAAGAGGGGTAGGGCGAAAGGGGCGAAGGGGGCAGTGGATTTGACCAATGGGAGTTAAGCATTGGACTGCATTCATGCTCACACCAACAAACACACAGTATAAAGGTTCTCAATTTATGAATCATGCAGATGTGTGTATATCTTAAAGGGGAAATTATGGGCCAGTTAAAAGGTAGTTTGATAAAAAAAAAACACCAAAAAGTCTTAGAAAGATGGCAATGAACATTTGAATAAAATTGCATAAAAAGTAGGAAAGTTATACAATTGTGAAGTTCTACTAACTTTTGCAAAACACTTCTTGAACATGTGATATGAATATGCAAATGAGTGGGCTGATGATGTCATCACCTCATAATTGAGATATATCAGGATTTGAGGTTGGTGTATATCACATTTGAACATCAAACAAAACAAACAAAACAAAACAGAAATTTAAAGATTTTGTGTGCAACTGCATGGCAAGTTATGACGCAATGACATAACTGACTCACTCATTTGTATATATTGACTGTTTAGGAAGTGTTTTGTAAAAAAATTAGTTAAACTTCAAAACGTCATAATTTCCTTCAAATTTTTACCTTAATTTGATCAAATTGTCATTATTGTGCTTATAAAATTGTACTCTTTCTTATCAAACCAACTTTTAACTGGTCTGGAATTCCTTGAAACACTGGATTGCTATATAGTGAAGTATAAAGTTCATGTAACTTCACGGAACAGACAAAAGGCTGGGGGGGGGGGGGGCACTGGCTAGAGCTGTAGGAGATGGAGCTAATCACCATGGCAACTCAGTCTGGCAAAGTCCTTGAGATCAGTACATTTTGTGTACTCTGCGAAGTTTTGTTGTTGTTGTTTTTTTCTCTCTTTTTTTTTGCTCAACATCTGTAGCCAAAAGTAACAAAATCAGCACACCAACAAAGGTAGATAATGAAGTATTTTGTATCTGTTGGGACCCAAAATCATCAGTGTTCGATATCAGGAAGTTTTATAAATCAGAGCTCTCCAAACTGAGTTTTCCACTGCATAGTGCCATGAGGAATCAAAAGTCATGCATTTCCTTTATCCTTGAAGTCTCCTATCTCATTTGTCCAATAAGTCATGGTTTTAGAAATATCTAAATGAATCTAAATATCATGACAGAGGGATATTGGGGGCTATACTTGTGGAAGGGAGGGGACATGAAAATATGGAAGATATATACAAATACAGTATACAGAGAATAGAGGGAGAAAGAGAGAATATATGAAATATATGAAAGATATGGAAGAGATGCAGACAGATGCACAGATGAATAGACATAACAAGATGAATGACAGAAGATAAAATTACACACTCAAATACAAATGTTACATAGAGAGAGAGAGGGGGGGGGGAGAATATGAAAGACAGAGAAGGTATAATGTACAAACAGGCCTATATAGATGAATAGAGAGAGATAGAATATAAAAGATATTCAAGATATATACACAGATACATAGATGGATAGAGAGAGAGAGAATATGAAAGACGTAAAAGATATATACACAGAAACATATAAATGAATAGAGATAGATAGAAAAGAAAAAAAGATACATAGAGGAATAGAGAGAGAGACGGAGGAGAGAGAGAGAGAGAGAGAGAGAGAGAGAGAGGGAGAGAGATTATGAAGGATATGGAAGATATACACGAAGATGCATGGATGAATAGATATAGCAAGAATATGAAAGATATAGAAGATATGAATATACAGAGACGTAAACAGATATAGATAGAAAAGAAAGACAAACAAGTAGAAAATGGAGTCAATGGAGAGAGCAAATAGATACAAAAAATATAGATATACCACAACAAGCATATAGAAGACTGATGCCTTAAGACATATCACAAAAGCTGATATCGGAACATCCCTTAATTTGACAAAGGTAGACTAAGCAAGTCTAATTACATACTGAGGGACCAGTAAGTCACATTAAAAAACAATTCATACTAATTCATAAAATATTCACTGCACAAATCCCATGCAAATATAATACCAAACTGCACAAAGCAAACATTTTCTTCTCTCTCTAACATGAGAGATTCATGTGCATGTACATATTACCGTTTCAAAATCATGCATGCGATGTGTAATACTGTAGGGTCATTCTCATAACAAAAAAGTACCTTAGAACTTGCAATGTTTTAAATTGTGTGTCCTTGTTACTTCAAAAATCTTATGATATTAGTTCTTATGCAAAAATTACAAGGTTTCTTGCCAGGATTGTTTCTTCAACCATTACGAGTATGTTAATCCAAAGCTGCGCAACTTGCAAAACTCACCAGGACCGCACACGTATTCAATTCTACTGGTACAGCAGACACAGATACAAAACTCCAATGCGTGTTTTCTGCTGTTTGCGTTCTTATCATGCAAAACACCTTGTAAAGATTTGCACAAAGTTAGATAAAATTGCTCTCTGACTTGCAATTTATAGGATGAAGCTTCTATAGCGCAATTTGGTGCAGTTGCTGGGCGACTCGCAGCCCTATAACTTCTTGATTTTTCAAACCCAATGAGAATAACCCTAGAGGCTCACAAACAACAATTTATCCATGATGATGTATGGATTTCACAGGAGAAAAAAAAAATACACCAAATAAAATCTATTAAGAATGAAAAAAAAAAAAATCAGTGTAACATGATATGACAATATTGTTCATGCAGGGGAAAAAATGTCATAAATATATGCAGGCATTTGTGTAAATTCTCTAACATAAGCAGAGCAACAGCATAAAAACGGAATACAGGAACTTTCATACAAACCATACAATGTATCTCGAGTTGAGGTGAACATATGTACGAGAATGAAAGCAAAAGTAACAATGAAATGTGAAAAGATAAGTAGGTTAATTGCAGGTGCATATTGGCACCTTGAGAAAGAACAAAAAGTACACAGAAAATAAAACAAAATTGCACTGAGCAATTCTAACCAATATATTGCAGTGGTTTTGTTGTTCTTTTCTTTTTGCAGAAAATGAGGAAATACACATGAATTTTGAATGGTTATGCTGATGTTTGCTTGAAGGTTGCAAAAAGAAACTGACTAATGATGCCTTTCTATGGTTGCTGAAAGACATCGGTGAGCAAAATCTGAAATATCATCTGACTGCGTAATTATTTGGAATCCAGACATTAAACACAATTACACTACACGGTCATTGACTTTACTTCATACAACATACACAGCTTCCCGTATGTACAACAATTACTACTCATTACATATACTGTCTTACAGCTGTCCTCTACAAAAAGACAAGGGGAAAGTGACAAGAAATCTCTGTAAGGTAGCTTCAATGATAATACGAGATACTATTAGACTAGCCAATAACAAACCAACATAACAGACAAACAAGCAAACACAATGTCACAAGACTGAACACAGCTTTCTTCTCTACCACTACAACAGACAGTAAACAGGTACATGCTGTACAAATTTGTACATGCGTACACATTTTTTTGCCACCAACTTGAGCTCGGACAAAGTGGGTGTGTTCAAACTCACCACCGGAGCGCTGCCTCAGTCCTCGTCCATGTAGCCGAAATAAAGCATGATGTGAACAAGGCCAATCCCTGGGGTTCACTGTACTTTTCCTCAATGCAAATCAGACAGCAAGTATACTTCGTAGAGGAGCACTTACATCGCCATGGTAACAGTCTTTCTTTTTTTTGTGTAATTGTGCTTGAGAGAGTGATGCCTGGCAGCAAGGTTGCGTTGAAAAACATTTCACGAGCAATCTCCGTCTTTTGGTCTCAGTTGCGACGATGACGTTTCTCCTCTTGCATATAGAACATGGCAGATTCGTGCCGAGAGCTCATGGATGCGATCGCGTGATTGCGTAGTGGTAAAGTTTATTCATGGAAGCGACCATTCACTCTACAGATTCTCAGGGGTGCAAAACCCTATAAGCGTGTAGTTCTGTCATAACGATTTCCAGTAGCTTTAAGATCGACTCCTCGTATCAGCACATTGCTTTCCTGGTGGGGTCCAATCAGCTGTTCCTATTTGATCACATGATGTTTGACTACAGAGACTCCAACTCTCCCGTTTTCGACGGGAGATCTCCCGCCGAAAACCCATTTTTGCAATATCTCCCGTTCTCCCGTTTGAGATTTAATTTCTCCCGCCCTGGCTCTGTGTCTCCCGTTTTAAAGGATTTCTTACTTATTGCTATTGTATTTGAAAAAAATAAGCCGTAGATAGCACCAGAGAGCATCTAGAACCCTAGGAACTTCGCGCTTCGCACACATCAACTTGGAGTCTCCCGTTTGCTCGGGGTTTCAGGCGGGAGAATCTCCAGATCAGAAGGTACTTTGGGTTGGAGTCTCTGCAAGTCTGTATGTGTGTGTGTGTGTGTGTGTGTGTGTGTGTGTGTGTGTGTGTGTGTGTGATTATAGATATGTCAATGTATTTGCATGTATCACCCAGTTTAAATTATGCCTATAGAAATGTGAATTATTCACAGTGTACTGCAATTGGTGAAAAGGCAACTAGTATGCTGTATGCATAAAAGACTGATACAAAAAATAGCAAAACTCATAGTCATGAATAATGTATGTTATTTATTACTACTTTCTTTTGAATCCACCGCTGCTGATTTTTGCTTTCGTATCTTCCATTATTAGGTAATGATGTGTTTGTCTAGTTTTGCTTGTTGGCATGCATTTGCAGCTGATGTGAATTACTTAGAATAATAATTTACACTATTAAATCTGAAGACTTCATATGCAAAAGAGAAATACACCTTCAAATTTTACAAAAACAGCCTTTGACTGAAGCTGGTCTAAATAAATGCAACAGAAAGTACGAAAAATATAACCTAGTGTCTTTGTGAACCAGATCTGGTGTGTACATGTATATATACAAGTATGTATATACAGGTCAGGTGTATGGTATGTATGTATATACGGGTAATTCCATGGGGTTGGGACTGAAATTGTGACATACAAGTTGAAAATTCAAGTTGGGTAAATTGAAATTTCCTTTTCCCCCCTGATTTGTTACTCCCATTCTTCAACTTATTCCACTAGAAATCTGTTTATTACTTCGCACACTTTCAGTCAGCATGGGTAAACAGGTATGGCAGAATACCTATGTTACACGGACTTCATTTGTTGACATCCTTCATAATTTTGTGTTCTGAAATGATAACAATGAACACATCCACGTTTTTTTCATCCATAGCACATCAACATGTTATTTAACAGGCGCATGAGATCATTATTAGTAAGATTGTATGTTCTGATGTCAACTGCAAGCCACTTTTATTAACATGTTTTTTTCTACAAACCATTAACAATTTCAATCAAAGGTTAAATTTTTCTTCAAGAGTGACACAATGATAATATTCTTAAAAGCACCACAATTGAAGCAAGTGATTTGCATGGGTATTCAAGTGAAAACATGATTTTATTGTTATAATCAGGGGTTTTCAGACAACAACCTCGCCCACGGTGTACTACCTATGTTACACGGACAGTATGTCTTTGTAACATAGGTACACTACGACATATCAACTGATTTCCTTTATTGTGGTGTTAGATGTTAAAACCTACACATATAGACTTTATGTATGTTCCCACAAATAACACTATTGTAACAGTTCTTTGGAATTATATCTACTGCCCACCTGTGGAACAATACCTATGTTACACAGACTTCAATTCTTTGTAACTCTGGTATGAAAGAAGGCAGACTTAATCAGAAGAAGAAGAAGAAAGTGAAGCTTTACACAATTTGACCTACACTAACAACATCATCAACTAGTTGTCAACTAATTAAGAAAACTAATAAAGAGAAATCAGACAAGTCTTCTTGTCTTCTCCATGTTCTTTGTTTGAAATTAATTTCTGCTCTTTTGTCCAATGTCCATTTAGCCCTCGATTTTTGTTTTTCTTCTGTCCATTTTCCCTCTGTGCAGTTTTCTTCTTGTCTAGTTTGTTACATTCGCTCTTCTTGGGTGTTGCTTTGTCGGCTTCCTCTCTGTTTGTGGAGTGCTGTGGATGTGTCCTTTTCACTCTTTCATGTAGTTTAACACGTAGCGGTGGCAGAGGAGGAGCCATGGCAGATTCATCAACAAACTGAACAAAAGGTGTAAAGAGAAATAGAATAAAAAAATTAAAAGAAAATTTTTGTCGGGGTTGACTATATATTCCTGTTGATGTATCTGTGTGTTTATGAATGGAATTAAATAATATTAACAATTTTGCTTACATTTCTACCTTGCTTGGCATACCCATTAGCTAGAGTTTCATGTGTACCTCCCACCAAAATTGAAAAAAAAAATGGGTTATGCTTAAAAAATGATGTAAATATTAATAATAATAATATAGCATGTAAAACATAGGAAAATATCATTTTCATACTCTAAAAACTTGTTTTCAGATGTAAGCTAGGAAGGGCAGGTCGCTGCCCCCAGTGTCCTAGCTAAGGTTAGGGCTAGGGTCAGGGTTACGGTTACGGTTATGGTCCTTAATAGACTCCCAAAATAATACTAGGCCCTATTTTGTATTCATCCCCCATCGAAATTGTCGCCCTCTTTTTGAATGATAGTGTAGAGCAATAATAGTCCAATTGTGATTGGGGTTCATAATTTTATTGAAGCCTTTCCTACCCACTACCCACCCAAACTGAAAAGGACACTGGCATTTTAGCTTTGAGACTTCACAGTGGGTGAACATGGAATGGAAATGGTGAATCCTTGTGAAATGTTAACAAGTTCATCAGAGCATCTAACAGGTCAGTGAAATCTTGGAAGGAAAACATTGACATTTTCGAAGTAAATCTGTTAAAGAGAAAGAATTTCACAGCTCCTAGTTCCCTCAATATCACCAGCAAAATAAGGCAAACTCTATTTCTCTAGTTCAGATGCAGTCTGGACATCTACGTTTTCCAACTAGTATATAGTGATTAATACTAACTCTAGCACGTCTACCTTGGTAGATACCTAATGACAAAAGGGTCCAAAAATTCACAATAATCGGGAGGTAAAACAATTTTATATTGCAGTGAAGATACACTGATATACTTTTGTATGGTTTTCTAAGAGAGGAATATATGCTCCTTTTGCAGAGACCGGCATGGACGGAAAATTTGCCAATCAAAATTATGAACATGAACCTGTAACAAATATCTCAGTATGTGGGACTACAGTATCATTGTCCACCGTATTTTTGGCCAGTTCAGAGGTTTAGATGTCGTTTTTTTTCTCTAATAGAGTTACAGAATATGACAAATGTTATTATTTTCATAAAACAGCGTAAAAGCTTACCAATTGACATCAGAAACATTAAAACTCCTGTACCTACGTTACATGGACAACGGCAGAAAAACAGATCTTGCGCTGTCCAGGTAGGTGTATATTGGCTGTGAGTAGTTTTTCTGCCATTGGGGGAGGACTGCCAGTGACATGAATACGATTGCTGAAGTTAGTAGCTCTTCTTTTTATCGCGAGACGCGTCTTTCCTTACCTACGTTACACGAAGAGGCCGGACATCGCACTGAAGTACAGTGATATGTTCCGTATTTTCTCGTTTATTTGGAGGATTTTGATGCTAATTTTTAGATAAGAATACTCCTGAAATATAAATCTCATTATAGAAATAAAGTTTCTAATCATATTATGATTGGAAGTGTATGTAAAACCATGCTATACCTATGTTACAACAAAAATTGCCATGGACATCGTTTGTAACATAGGTATGAGGTTGCTTGAAGATGCTCTGGTGTTCTTATTTTGTTACAAATGTTTATGTGCCTTATAGTCTTTGTAGAAGTCACCTTGCCTCTCTTAATTATGATAGGCATAATGCTGAAAGGTTGTATATTCCTGTTTTACATTGCCATGAAAATGGCATATATTTATGTCACAACATAAACCACAAAAAACCATGGGACATCATCAGTGAAACAGTCATAGACAAAATACATTTGTACACAGGCTTGTTTTTTTTTCATCAAATAATTCTTCACACATTTCTCTCCAAGAATAACTGTAAACCACAGACATTTATTTGATAAATTTTTCAGAATATGACTTTTATTCCCTACACAACATGAAAACCTAGAGAAGACCCAACCCCATGGAATGACCCATATGCATGTATGTATGTAGTATGTACAATGTATGTATGTGTGTATATACAATGTACATACAGGTGTATGCATATGCATGTAAGTATACAGGGTACATGTATATGCATATATCGTCGCTGGGGCGATAAGACCTCGTATCTACAAAATGTCCAATGTTCAGGAGAGCCAAAAAACATGGCGGCCAAAGCACTGTGGCGAATGGGATAGCCTTTCCTTTGACATGCCGTGGTGGCTTCATTTTTGGAGTAAGACAGTTGGGATTGGGACAGGACATCACTTAACCCATTATTTGACCAATAATCTAAAAAAAAGTCATTTTCACCAAAATTGCAGATACAAGGTCTTATCACCCCAACAACGATATGCATATATAAATATATACACATACACATACACATACACACATACACACATACATACAGTTACATACATTGGTTACACTTGTAACCAATGATGTAAGTGTAAACCTCTCATATGAGTTGACAATCAAGGAACTACTGTATAAGCTGCTATTTTCGCACACAGATATTTTCACGAATGAGGAGGTCCGACACAGACATTTTCGTGAGATATTGTTTTCGCGATTTGACACCGACAGACAGTGCAATATTACCCTAACTTATATATGCCAACATTTTTGTGTGTCATTAAATTCACTGTACAAAAATGATTTGCAAAATTTACATAAACCCTTGCAAAAATAACAGTTTATACAGTACACTGTAAAATGTTAAAACTTCACTTGTTAACATTTCATCCATTGAGGACAAGTCCCAAGTATACTCGGGCAGGTGTCTATGGGAAATGCATGTTGTAGCGGAATCAGTCCATCCTCAACGGGTTAAGATAATGAGATATAAAGAACAAACAGTCTATGTGTATGTTTTTTCTTTCATTTCCCTTTGGGAAATCTTTATTTTTCCAGTAATGGTATAGTTTTCTTGCATCCAGACATTAAATACACAATCTTACGATTGGTGTCGAACTAATATCAATGAGAATGATTGATGAAATAAGATCATGAATAACAATAATACACAAAATAATTGCTTTGACCGTAAATCATACTGGTCCAAAACTCTTTCTGTCACACATTATGTCTCTTTGTCGTATCTTTGAAAAAAAGAAGAAAAAACAACAACAACAACAAGCTGTCTCGGTCTAAGTCGTTTGTCGTATTCATTGATTTTTAGTTGGCGAAATAAATGTCATTCCCAGGTGATGAATCAATGTAACACACAAGAAATAACTTACAGTTGGTTGAATATAACAATTGATCAATATCCATAGCAATTCAAATTCCACTTCAGTGTTCTCTATTTATGATTCTTTTACATATTATCTTACTGTACATACTTTAAACACATGAGTTTTATTCAGTCTACCTTTGTACCGTATTAACATTTGTACAAAAACCAAAACAGAGAAAGAGAGATAAGAGATGAAATGAAGCATTTTTTTTTCTGAATTCCCAACAATAAGAAAAAAACAACAACAACATTGCCACTGGTCATTTTTAAATCAACATTTCAATGAGAGATACATATAATTTATTCAGTCAAAAAGTCCACAGTTGTAACCTACAATGTACAATATTGTACATACGACTAGTCAAGTGGGCGAAACACATACCTGCCCTGTTGATAACACAAGACACAAACACACACACGCACACGTTCTTAAACACACACACACACGCACACGCACACGCCCTTACACACACATGCACACTTGGACACACACTGTACACTTGTATGTTTTACCGACAAGTACACTGTAAGCTAAAGAAGTGCACAAAATTTGCAGACTTACACATGCTAGATATGAATAAAGTGTAAAAATAAATCCGGTCTGTCTCCATTCAATCTCTTCTCTTTTATTTGCAATATGATAAGGATAAAATACAGAGCTAGTATACCTACAAGTATTTTATGGGTGTACTGCATTGTACAACAGTCTGGAAATACACAATTTATAGGATGAAATACACTGTACAGTTTTTGATTGATGTCCTGAATATCACTTGGAAACAAAAAAAAAGTGCTAAAATACATCAAATTGAATTCTTACAATGATCAGTGTAGTCTATAAACTACATTATACTAATAATCATTTAAAATTCCATTTCTATATCCTCTCTCGCTCTCTCTCTGTCTCCTAGTTTTCAAGAGGAGAACAACTTGGACAAATTTTTGTACTTAATTCACTTTAAGAATGATTAAAAAATGAATATCAATATAGTGTGAGCATATTCAGCAGTATTCAAAAATTCATGATCCTTGATGAATATTCAGCACTTTGACAACACAATCTACATAGGTATGCAAATTTAAATATATTGCAAATGGGAGGGGGTAAAAAGGACTGTCTGAGGTGACTCGCACATTGCCTCTGTCCACACACTTTAGCCAGTGGCCGCCTAGTGACCATTTGACCATTTGATAAATTTGAGCATTTTACTCTCTTTTTTTTTGTCATTGGCACATGAACTTTAAAAATGCAGGGATTTTCCTGCAGAACTGACACAAACACACAAACACACACAAAGATGAAACAAAACAAAAAATATGATGGAAAGTACAAATGTATTAAGTGTACTCAGGAGAATACATCTCACTCTGAATCCCCTTTTGTGCCAAAAAAACTATGAAGAGAAAAAGAAATTCGAGTAAATAGAAAATATGACCACTGATACAATCCCTGTCATACAATGCTTGGAGACACTGTGTATTAGATAACTTCTCCTGATGACAAGGAATTGTTCAAACTTCCTCTGATCACACTTGGAATTAAAAAAGGAAAAGATCTAACAACCAATTGAAAACAACATACAAAACCATGTTACAGACCTGTCAATCTGGTTAAGTTTGTCTGTATGCATGTTGCTGCAGAAAAAGAAACAAAAGTGCCCAGATATAGTTGAGAAAAGCCCTTCAACAATGACTTTATGACAAATAAAGAAATAGTTGGGTCAAACAAACAGTCTTCTGTCCTTTTACTTTCAGCGAGCACTAATGTTCACACAAGTCTGAGAAAATCTAGGTGCACAAACACTGGAACTCGGTCCTATGCACGGCTCCATTGTCACACGAATGTAAGAGTCCAAAGTCAGGATTTTGAGGGCTGTACAGCATATTATACACAGTAGTCTAGACTAATTTGTTACATCAAATTATGTACAGTCAGTTTGGAGCAGCTATTGCTCGCAATGTTCCTCGTCACAACGTAGCGTCAAACACCACACATCAAAATCATCTTTCTCACATCGACCGCAAATACTATATATACTTGATATATATGTTGACAAGTGTATGCCACTTATATCTGTTATGTCTTTCCGCTCTGCAGCAGGTGTATGTTTGTGTGTTTTTTGTGTGTCTGTATTCATGAAAGTCTCTCTCTCTGTTCATCTATGCTATTGTTGTTGTTGCTGTTTATTATTTAACTGCCTTGTGACAACTTATCATAACATCATTACACTCTCAAGAAATTAGCCAAAACTGTGGTTGAACAGGAAAAATAACAATGAAGATTTGCCAGGGCAAATTTCCAAGAAGTCATAAAAATGGAAAAACATCTCTAAAGAAAAATATGAGCAATACTGCATGGGCAGGGATATAAATCATAGGATACAATCATGCTTGGTCTTTCTACAAAGAATGTGTTTCCAGTTTATGCTGTTATTCCCCCTATCTTTAGACACTACATAAAAAAAGAGAGACAAATACTACCATAAATATCAAATCATCATTGGCAACAGGTGCAAAACAAATCATTTTGGAGAACAAGTTCCCTCATGCATGTTCCCACTCCTGCAACTTTGGCTAAAACTGAGACAAACCAGCTACTTTAACGGTCCAATTATGTAATGTGCCTACTTGACCCCTTTCTGCGCCAAGGACTTTCGTCATGATGTAAAATGCTAACGGAATACTATGGAGGTTCTCCGTAACAATCAGCACTCAGAGAAATCAAAGACTTTAATAAATGAATTTGACAGACTCCTTTAATATCCTTAACCCTTTGTCTACAGGGAATGTAGTGTATCTTGTGCAAAGTCTATAGGATTTCTGACACACATAGGGAATGGGTTAGAACGCTGTTGCTATACAGTGTATAAACCTGTATGTCTCCGCTTGTTTGCCAAACAGGATACTCAGTTATCAAGTTGTGCTGTCTGTTTCTGCACATTTGCAATGAGACATCTTTTCTTTTTCTTCTTTTGGGGGATTTCCTTCTAAGTGGGAATGACACTTACACAAACATAAAATGTAGCAGAGATTCCTTGAACTTATGACACATGAGAACATGATGGATTCGATTGAGCTTTGATTGAGATATGAGTCAATCAGCTTCTCGTTCCCAAGCACTAGTCTTATACACACCTACTGCAGGATTCTACTTTTTCCTGTAGAATCAAAATGAACAGATGCTAGTTATATTATTGTGTATAACTCCTACCCCCCAACAAAAAACCCCACAAAAAACCCAAACAAACTAAAAAACATACTCTTACAGCTTATATCAGCTAATGGTGTTTGATCAATCATGAATTGATGTTAACAAACTTGCCAAACGTGCCCAAAAGCAAGTTACAACCTAGCTGTGTACGAGCCTTGGTAAGAATGACAAATGTAAAAATGAAAACCATATTCCATAAGTATAATTCGATCTCTAAAGGAATCTCATTCTGGAAAAAAAAATCAGATATGATCGTGGAATGTGTTGTATATGCATGACTGGGATATCTAAAAATTGGGAGGTACATGCATATATTGGGAAATAAATTAGAAACACACCTTAAAACTAAATGAGAAAAAAAAAACCTTAGAAGAGAACCCAATGTTCATATACTTGGACAACCCATTTTTCACCAAAAAATAATGATGTGAATTTGTTTACAATATAAGTGATATCAGTCATGACTATTTTTGTGATTTTTCTTCTCGGGAACTGGACAGTAATCAAAATAATAACTAAATAAAAGAGACCATACCCAAACCAATGTAATCGTGTAGTAAATAAAAACAAAATTGACAGAGATAAGGATGATTTATAGCAATCTGCCTTTTACTGAATGACACAGGACTTTTCAGAGCTCCTGACCAATGGATCAACAGCGATCGATTCTTGCTCAAGACCTGGTTGTAAGACGACTTGCCCAGCTGTGCCAATCAAATCTTTTTTAGTCACATCGACTGACAGTCTCCTTGTGTGAGAGTCACAGTCGGATCGTGCCGGCACGCACGGTGCCGTCTCAAACGTGTACCGACTCTGAGAGGCGAAATCAGAGGGCTTGACTGCTACGTAATCGTCCACAAATGGCGACTGCAGCCTCTCTAAACTTTCGGCAGAGCCCGAGTCCGTGTGCAAATCTGCTTGACTCAGTTCGATGCCGTTCTGACCAATCGTTTCGGTCGCCAGCAGAAGAGAAAGGGCTCTTCCCTTCCTCTTCATGCTCCGACTGCGCTTTTCAACCGGTGGAGAGCAAGAATCAAACCTGTTGTCATAGCAACTGGATTCTTCATAGTCTAACGAGCTACTCACGCGAGTAGTAGGTTCACAGATCGTGGTACATACAAGCACATATCCATGTGAGCAGAATGGGAGGAAAAGGTTGTGACGTGGGAAACCCCAAAAATATGTCAGATACTCAATATTTGGTAAAGAAACAACATCTACAACAAGAGTCAAGTTTCCTCAGAAAGGGCAACTTTGACAGAAAGATACATATTTTCATTCTACAAAACACTCTCTAAATTCACTGGTTATCACTCAGCTTAGAGTCATGGTATTGTCAACTGCCAAGCACAGCATCTGTGGCTTCAACAACCTTTTAGCTTCACTTGTATCATTGGATAGTTCCTTTCTCTTTGGGGCAGAAAGACAACAATTCTTGACTAAAGTAGGAACATAAAAGGAGATAAAACTGTATGCTTGTTGAGGATACCAGTGGGAAATTACCTCTCTGAAGCATTTCTTGATTTTACATAAAAAAAAAAAAAAAATGCCTGTGGCACCCTATGGCGGGCATAGAATACATCCGTAGTTGGTAAGTGTTTTCATTACATTCTACTCAGGTACAGTAGATGAACTATGACATCACTTTAATGATATCAGCATGGTGGTGATTAAAGTGAATGCAGTGAAAAAATGGAGAACACAACATTTCTGAAAACAAGTCGAATTATTTCCTCAGACTGTGTGATAAAGATCCATTGGTAACCAAAAATATCATTCTGGGAAGAAAACAAAAACATTCATGCAAAAATCACTCACAGCAATGAATAGAGATTTCTTACTGCATGGCAAATGATGAGCTATGTGCACTGTTTTCATGAGATGGGTCGGCAAAGAAACTTTTGAAAAAATCGTTCATTTCCAAATGAAGGTTGATGTATGGCTAATGATTACATAGAACATTACCTTGATGGGGTATAATTCTCCATGACTGAGAAATGACTGTATTCCTCACACACCGTCTAGATTGAATACCTTGATGACACCAATCAAAATATGATAGAAACAGCAACAAAAACTGCAAAGGACCTCCTCTTCAATGTACAACTGATTTGTATAGCACAAACACCTGTCTATACTTCTCCTTTTCTACTGTACTTTCAACATATACATTTAAGAACATATTGGGATGACCATTTCCGGTAGAAAGACGATAAGTCAGTATGTCCCTTAACTCCACATCAAACAAACAATCAAACAGAGGAAAAAAAAAAGGTGCAAAACAAATATAAAAAGAAAGAAGGATGGAAAACATGGAGCCCCAGTGAATGATGATGATTATGTTGATGATACACTGGTCGCTAGCAGTGGCAGTAAGAGTAGAGTATAACAATCAGTGTGGTAAGTATTGATGACGGTGCTTGGTAGTAGTAAGTATGTATAGTAGTATGGTAGTAGAAGTGGTAGTGGTAGTGGTGGTGATGGTGGTAGTAGCAGTAGTGTAGGATGGAGGAGCTTACTTGCTCGGGCTCTCCACGGAGCTGGGCGCGGCCACGGGTGTCGCTGGTTCTCGCTGCTGCTGGGTGGGCGGGCTCGGTCCTGTGAAGTTCATGACTTGGCCGGGGATCCAGCCCTCCATCGCCGGCGACTGATTGTCCGCCGCCCGGTAGACCAGGAACATGTTATGCTGATTGGCCGCCAGGATCTGCACCACTTCCCCCTTGGACACGGAGATTTCGTCCTCCTTCACAGCGGTGTAGTCCTCGACGATCGGCGCCATACAGTGGTCTGTCTGTGATGTCAGAACAGCAGGAAATAGAAGCGTGTAAGCTGGTTTCAGCATCCTCCACTCTAAAACTACTCTCCCATAAAGATGTAAGAGAATGAAACAGAATTAAAAAGTCTGGAGCGCACATTGGGGACCATTAAGCTGCTAGCTCAGAACAGATCTAAGTGGAATGCCTTCGTTGCTGCACTACATACCAGGAGGCATCACGCAAAGGAAATATTTTTGAAAGGAAGTGACTAATACTAAGAAAAAAAAAGAATAAGTTCGGAATGACTAGTACTGTTTGCAGAAGCCTGCCACTTTAATTTCTTTTTCCCCATAGGTCTCATACAGGAGGTTGATTTCAAAAGACCCAAATCTTAAGATAATCCCCTTAGATGGATTAAGTGCAAGGTTTGGACAATAAGTGTTTTATTTTCATCAGTTCCATTGAAACTGTTAACAACAGAACCCCTCATGCGACTGATTTCCAGAGCCTTCACCATAAAGCTAATCTTTAGATCAACTCTGTGGTGGAGATTCAGAGAATCTCAGAGAAGACGGAGAACTAGTCTTCCATGTGAAATGAAAAGAGTGTTTTTCATCAACCAAGCTGACATCTTTTCTTCTTTATTTTGTTTTTCCTCAGATGGCTCGAGGCATGAGACAGATTTCACTCTCTTCATTCTGAAGTTAATCTTTGATCCTCTGGCTGGTCAAAGTTTGAAATGGATCAGATTGTCCACGGCTCACTTTTGGGGCTGTTTTCATTAGCTTTATTTCAAACAAATGCTTCCAAAATATCCCTACTGCACTGTGCACAATAGCTGCTCTCTGATACTTTCATGGCCCATGTTGTTGAGTTGATCTCTGATCCCCACTTGATATGAAGTGTTTACCAATATCAATTGATGATTACTGCAGGTCACTTTTGTAGTAATTATAACACAAAAAGACTCGACAACAATATGTAGCTTAACAGCAATTAAAGTCATTTAGCTTTATCCCTCAAGGAAAGGCCTGGGGAAAGTTCTGCATGATTGAACAGTAAATTTGCATTGGTGTCAACCCTGTTTCTGATATACCACACAACTTCACCTCATATATGTGTAGCTCATTCAAGCCGGGTCCCCTGATATTTGAATAGATTTTGCACACCTGTTTTTGCTAATTGGACATTGCATATTCTTATGCTGCTCTTAATTTTGCTTCTTACAATAGGTGACTGCAAAGTAGCAAGTTTGTCAAAATAACCATTACCATGGAAACAACTGCAAATGCTACAGATGTGACTGGCTATTTCCACAGCTTACAATAATTGCATTGAAATTGTGATTCTTAATGACACCAAAAGCATAATTGATTGTTGAGAAGTAGATTCATTGCACACTTTATTCAAGGATTCTTTTTTTTTGTGCGCGTGTGTGTGTGTGTGTGCAACAACCCACTGGGAGAGGTAATTGATGATGCAATAAAGATATCGAACATATCAAAAATTAAAAATACAGTGTGTATAATATCAGAAGTACACTGTAGGATCTTGAGAAATTAGAAAAACAAATCGATTTAAAATGACCATCAATTTAACAACCTTCCATAATGGATAAAATGATGAACGATCCAACTTACAAAAGCGCCATCATCAGGCTCCGAACTTGACACCGATGCATAGCTTGATCTATTGAACGGTGACCCCGCCTGATCCCGGTTGCCCACCCCGTGGGGAAGTTGTGATCGGGCGGGGGATGACAGGGACCCCTCGCCCCCTTTCTTACTGGACGGTGAATCTGCACAATCCTTGCCGTTCAACTCGGCCTCCTTCTGCAGTGAGCCGGTGGAGGCGCGCTTTGAGCGCACCGACACCCCGCTGTCCTTCGATGGGCTCGACGACCCCATCGTCACATGCAGGGGACTCCCCTTGGTTTTGCCATCGACCGTAATTGCACCACTGTTCCCCGTCGACGCGGATCCGGGAGACGCTTTCTCGCTGGCCGTTACGACTGTCCCTAGTTTCGCACTTTGCGTCCGCATGAGCGGGCTCCGGTTCGCTGCATTGCTCTTTGGGCTCTCCGCGGTGCTCTCTGCAGTCGCATTGTTCCCAGTCACTAAGTCTAAATGGCTCGAGAGCGGAGCTGACTTGTTGTTGGCCTTCTCCAATGTCTCTTTGCCGGCGACTGCCGACTGTTCCTTCTGCTCCCTGCCTTTTTGCAGGCTCTCCTTGCTCCCCATCGGGCTGGTATCTCGCGACTTGCTTGGACGAAATGAATGAAACAGACCATCGAAGAATTTTCGGCGGATTGATGGTGACCCCGCCTGGTTATCTTTCTTATCGTCCTTTCCTTTCTCTGCCTTCTCATCGTGGGTGGGCGTGCCCGACTTGGCTTCGTCCACCGCCCCTTTCTTCTTGGCATTACCTTTGTTCTCCTTGAGTTCATTCAGTGAGATGGCAGCGGGGGCCGTCTGGTTCTTTCGATGCATCTTCAGGCTGTTGAAGATCGTGTGCTGCTTCTGGAGCTGGGTCTGCGGCTCGCTGCTCTGCGAGACTGCCTTGCGTAATTTCGTGGACTGGTTTCCGCCTGGGGATGTTGGAGACGGGGCCGGTGATGGGCCGGGGGACTTGCCTTCGGGACAACCGAATGGATCCAGTCCCAAACTTGCTCCCTCCAGCCCCTTCTGGTATGCGATTGGTGATTGCAGAGCTAGAAACAGACGACAAAATCAAAACAGAAATGCATGCTGCTGACCAATCACTGAGATTCATAAAGTACTCAATCAGATCAGAAAATCTTCAAACATCTCATCAATCTTATCTATACAGCGTTCGCTCCTTCACATGACTGTACTTTTTCCTACTAACGTGTTCTTAGTAGAACATTGTTATAATGCTTTATATTCCAAAATATTCCTAATCACTCTTCAAAATATGTTGTCTACTCTCTTATCTAAACGTCTGGGTACAAACTCATACCTCATAAACTGTGTCTCTACTACACGACAATGAGAGAATAACAAAGAAGAAGAAAAATGGCAGAACTAGCTATGATGAAAAGGTCAAACAATGAAAATGCTATTCCACACCAGGCTCTTGTTGGCTCACAAGACTAAGATGACATGAGAAAAAAATTATATGGGCTAGCGAATTTATCAAAATCAAAATCAGAAATCGAATATGGACTTTCAGAATTTCACATCTAAAGTAAAACCTGAAATATTTGCTGCATGAAACTTTTGCGAATTGGAGCCAATGATTTTTTTTTTTTTTTTTTTCTCGCATGAATCTTTTACAAATTGCCACTGGCATTCATTGCATGTGTAAATAAAACTTATTGCATGCATTTTACTTAAATCTTGAATCCTTGCAAAATTTAAAAAATTCCTTGAACATGAAAATTAAGGTTTTAACATTTTAATGATGACATTGATGTCAGAGATTATGTCATGGCCTCTGAAGTCTCTCATTGGTCTATGCTAAAATCTTTGCTAAATTTCCTTTTTTGATATGAAATCAAAATGAGGACTTGAGTATCCTTTGCTTATACTCATTCGTGAGTTGCGAAAAACTACATTACCGGTGACGATCTTTACGGAGAAATGGGTTATACGTAGTTGTTATCAAAGTTACTGATAAAGATAAGGGGGCGTTTGTTGACATATTTTTACACACTCACTTATGGGAGAGTTGTAGCTGATTGATGTCAACATCTGAGCTAATTTGCATAGATATATGTGGGTTGAGAAAAATGTCAGTATTTCGCTAAAACATGTAAAACTTTTATAAATTTCACACTACATTGTATGTCCAGTTTTGATCACATATATTAACACAATTTTAGTCATCTGGATTTATTCTAGTTATCAAGTATGAATGTGGTGTGAAAGTAAACCCACAAGAAATTTTTGATAGGCTCTGTTTCTGTTTTTGATCGGACTGCCAGACACAAACCTTTGAGCAAATTTTGCTGCTGGTTGACCACCTTGCTGATCTCCTGTAGCCAGTTCTGCTTGCTCTCTGGTGTCGTTGCCTGACATAGCAGCACCAGCCCATCCTTGGCCTTGGCCCGCAGGGTGAATTTCAGAGGATCAGGCTCATCGTCCAACACAAGTTGATTTACCTGCAGGGAGGGGCGAGGGCAGTACGTATACAAACAGTGAATGGTCACAAGTGTAAGGGTACGAGATTTTGCAGGAAGTGGTAGATGAGGCACTCTTTTTGACATGGCAAAGCCATGTTGAATAGGGTGCCTTATATTTTAAATGAGTAGAAAATCTTGTTCCATTGCGAGAGTAGAGACCATGTGCTATTTGTTTTATGCAATACCTTGTACATCAACGAATGAGGTCAATTTGATTCTTAGATGTAGTATAGAATTGGCAGCCATTTTTTCATTAAAGGCAAAATGTTGTATGACTATATGTGACCGTGCATCACAAAACCAACAAAAAGTCGCACCCCTTGATTTTACGTGAGGACTCAAAAAAGGTGAAACGGGTCAACCAAGACAATCTGAAGTTTTTCATGTTTTCTGAAAGATCTATTCTGCTTCTACATTATTCCTAAGTTTGGGATCATAAAATGAATCAAAAAATGTGTTTTCAGTAGTTTTTCTACTACCACTTTTTTTGTAGAGTAGTGTGATCAAGTATGTCTTGGAGGCCCCGTTTCATATCCTTTGCACACTCTTCACTTTCTACTCCAATAACTTTTGAAAGCAAAATGCTACTGCTTTGAAAGTTGGCATTAATCATGCACAGAATATGTTAATAGAGCATGCCCAATTTCAGCTTAATCTGATAATCCTTTCATTGTTGTTGCTCCAGTGGTTTACACCCTGTTTTTTTTTTCTTTGTCCAATTTATTGCGCAGCTTGCACGGCTTGGTAAAGATTAAGCACTTGAATAGACCCTGTACTTCAGAGCCTCTTTTCTGATCTTGAGTTCACACTTTTCCAGAGTGTGTGCTTTCTTTCTCATATTTAGATACGTTAGAACAGTCCATTTGAATTGAGTTATACATCATTTTAAAGCTTAGAGTCTGCTCTTTTAGAATCTGCCCTTAACTAAAAATCCATGTCTGGCGACTTTTTTGTTGGTTTTGTGATGCAGGGTAACATATCGTGGCACAGTCATGCATGAAGGCGAGCATCGGATATTCTTTACAGTAAACATGTTATTGAGTGCATGTACATATTGTACATAACTGGTTGGATGTGCGCGGCAGAAGTAGGAGTATTCTAACATCGGAGGAGTTCAAAAAATACAATGTAGGAGTTGATTATGAGCCAATCAGAGGAGTACATTTATATGGGTGATACCAGAGTTCAATATCCAAAATTGGTTATCAACAATTTCACGCTCAACAGCGACAGCGTGCAATGGCATGATTAAACACTTGTCACATGATGAGCAGTCCACCAATCAGACAGCTTGTATCTTTCCATGCCTTGAGTAATAACAGTTGGAATAACAAGAGGTTCTTCCAATGAACTGGAGCATGTCTCAACTTGGTCTAATAAGACTGTACAATCTACTGCCATTTCAGTGCATGTGTGTTTGTGTACACATACATTGGCAGCAGGTTTTTGTTTTTTATTGTTTGTTAAAAAACTACTCATAAAAATACTGCATGAGCTGTTATTTTCATGTACAGATATTTTCACGAATGAGGTCACAGACTTACGTGTAATCATGAGATGTTTTCACGATTTGACACCGAGCCTACTGTAAAGCACTATTACTCTAGCGTATGATGACAATTTCATGTGTTGTTAAATTCGCAGTCCGACCATGATTCGCGAAACTCACGAAAATTAAACCCTCGTGAAAATAACAGCGTAAGTAGCAGTGCAGCTATCCGTCGCTCAGAGCACAGCTGTGTATAGAAGGCACATCAATGACCCTTAAAGTTCATGTGACACGATGAGTTTGATATTTATGAACACAGTGACACTGTTCACGTGTAGAGGGATAACTTCAGTGATTAACAACACCTGTGCAAAAAGAATTTCCTTCTTCGCACTAAACAGACTGACTACAGGATGAGTACAATAAATTGTGCAGTCCTAACACAGCATTTAAAGAGGTAGCTCAGACAGAGTACAAGAAAAGCATATCATATCTTCTGCTTTAAAAGAAGAGATGCGGTTAAATACAAGAACAAAATATCAATATTTGACTTGAAGATGTGCAGATTTAGGGATGATGCATATAAAAATTCATTTACATCTACATGTACCATTCTATCCTGATTTGAAGACACAAGGGAAGTGAGAACCAAAAGAAACCAAGAACGTGAGTGTTAGATGTAAAACAATGTCAGATCGTCTTTCATATGAACAAGAGAGGGCGCTCCATACCTTCACGCTGTGCTTGAAGATGTAGCCCGGATTGCTGAACCCTTTCTTCTTCTCGAGGGGATCGGCAAAGATGATGATCTGCTCGAACATGAAGACGCGCCGCTCCTTGTACTTCTGAGCACCCTCGTCTGCCACAGCTACGTTCAGGGTGTCCTGACATAGCAGCTCACCCTGTGCATTGATCTTACCCTGTCATTGGAGCAATACAAACATTTCATCTAAGTGTGGATGTTGAAGTCATAAACTTAGATCAGCATGCTTTAACAGTTACCAATTTGACCTGCTGTGGTGCCAGTACTATTACCATTCACATTTCTACTACTACTAATATAAAGAGCATTACTACTTCTACTAATACACTACTTTGAATTACCCCTTACTGCCTTTTACTGCTTTAATAGTACATGCATCACTTCTACTACTATTCCTACTTGTACAGTGTACCTACATATGTACAAGTAGCACTTTATACAATGCTACTTCTGCCACCACAAGTACTACTCCTACTACCACTTTTACTACTACTATTTCTGTTACTGCTACTATTACAACTACAACCACTGCTATTCTGCTACTACAACTACAACTACTGCTATACTACTACTACAACTACAACTACTGCTACTACTACTATCAGGGCCCACTAATACTATTACCATGACTACTACTGATACTTCTACTACTACTACTACTACGACTACTACTACTACCACTATTACTACTACTACTACTACGACTACTACTACTACCACTATTACTACTACTACTACTACCACTATTACTACAACTACAACTATTACTACTCAATAACGGCTATTTTTATTAACATCACTACTACTTCCCCTTCTACCACTTCCAACTACTACTATTACTACCTCCACTTCCAACTACTACTATTACATCCACTACTAATGGCTGATGTGTTCTCTTACATCCCATCCTTGGAGTCTGCTGATAGCCATCATGTCATTAGCCTTCTTTGGCACCACCTTCATGATCTCCACCGCTTTCTCTAGCTCAGCTGTGTCCATCCCTGCTCTCTGGGACTGCTTCAGGATGTCCTGGGGTACGGAAACGGTGGGCAGAGGGGGCAATGGGGTGGGTGTGGAGTAAAGGAGTATGGGGGTAAGGGGCAGGGAAGTGGTGTGGGGGAGAGGGGTATGTGATAAAGGGTTAGGGAGAGAGGTATGGAAGAAAGGGTGTGGGAGAAAGGGTATGGGAGAAGGGGTGTGGGGATAAGGGGTTAGGGTAAGGGATATGGAGGAGGGGTGTGGAAAAAGGGGTGGGGAAAGGGGTGTGGGAAAAGGGGTGTGGCAGAAGGGTGTGAGGATGGGGTGTGGGGGATGGGGCATGGGAAAAGAGGTGGGGGAAAGGGGTGTGGGAAAAGGGGTGTGGGAGAAGGGTGTGAGGATGGGGTGTGGGATAAGGGGTGAGAGAAAGGGGTGCGGGAGAAGGGGTGTGGGAGAAGGGGTGTGGGAGAAGGGGTGTGGAAGAAGGGGTGTGGCAGAAGGGGTGTGGCAGAAGGGGTGTGGGAGAAGGGGTGTGGGAGAAGGGTGTGAGGATGGGGTGTGGGATAAGGGGTGAGAGAAAGGGGTGTGGGAGAAGGGGTGTGGAAGAAGGGGTGTAGAAGAAGGGGTGTGGGAGAAGGGGTGTTGGGGTATGGGGTGTTGGGTAAGGGGTGGGGGAAGTGGTAGGTATGGGACGGGGAGAAGCAGTAAAGGTAGATAAGGGAAAATTATGACAAAGTGGGGGAAAAAAAGGAAGGAGGAGCAGAGAGGGGATGAAAAAAGGGGGAATACAAAGAGACAGGAGAAAGGGAGAGGGAGAAGAATGGGAAGAGAAGGAAAAAGAAGACAAGAAGGAAGAGGTGATGTGGATATGAAGCCATAGCAAGGGGCAAGGGCATTTGGGAAGAAGGAAATAAACAATATGAAATATTTACATTGATATTAACATCGATGATACCTAGTTTCTGTAGAAAGTGTCCACTCACAAGAATCATGATGCACTGCACATTTACTTGTACATGAACACAGTAGATAAAAGAATACACATACTGTCCCCAAAATTCATACAAACAAAAACTATAAATGTACAGTACAACAAATATATACAATATGTCCCCTCTACTTCATCATTAAAGGACAAGTTCACCTTCATAAACATAAGGATTGAGAAAATGCAACAATATTAGTAGAACACATCAGTGAAAGTTTGAGGAAAATTGCACAATCGATGCAAAAGTTATGAATTTTTAAAATTTTTGTGTTGGAACCGCTGGATGAGGAGACTACTACGGCTTGTGAGTCATATGCGTACAACAGTATAAAGAAAATGTAAAAGAAAATTCAACATATTTTCACTTTTTTTGGCATAATAAAAGTGCACTTGACTTGCCTCTTTCTAAAGGCAGGGGGAATAATATTACCCATAACATTTGTCGGTAACAAGTCAGGGGAATGTGTACTTTTTTCAAAAGATGGAATTTTGTGAAATTCTCTTTATATTTTCCTTATATTGTTGTACGCATGTGACATCTAAGTTATTCATACACTGCAGTAGTCTTCTCATCCAGCGGGTACTGCACAAAAACTTCAAAAATTCATAACTTTTGAACGGATTGTCTGATTTTCCTCAAACTTTCAATGATGTGTTCTTCTAATATTGCTACATTCTCTCAATCCTTATGTTTATGAAGGTGAACTTGTCCTTTAAATTGTATCACAAAGAAGAATGTGTATACAAATTTGTGTACAAGTTTAAATCTCTCTCTCTCTCTCTCTCTCTCTCTCTCTCTCTCTAGGAATAGGAAGAATAGGAAGAACGTATAAAAAGAAATTAGATGTCATAGATTTTGTGTGAGCCATATGCATAACAGTGGCAGATCCAGAGGGGGGTGCACCGGGTGCGCGCCCCCTCTTTAGATTGCTATTAAAACAAAAGAAATAAAATGGGAAATATGGGTGGGGGTGCCTGCACCTCCCCTTTAATTTTGTAAAGGCGCCTCCCCTTTACGGAATTCCTGGATCTGCCCCTGCATAACACAATGTCCACATAATGACACAAATCTATCACTATTCTCCCATAATGCTGTCTTCTGTGATATACATGTATATGTACAGTGTATATAGCAGCAATGAATTGCACAGTATACACATCATACACACATTATGGTACCATACATCCTATTGTCATCTCTACTGCAATCAGAGAAGCAGTGTCTGTACGAGACAGTTAAAGCCACACACTCTACTCAGCCAAATCAACAATAACAACATCCACATCCTCCTCCGAGACTGGCTTTCCGGTAACTGAAAATAAAGCCAGAGGGCCCTTAGTCCCATGACCTCCTTTTCATGTTATTTCACTCCTGAGTATAAAATATGTATTTCTTGTTCAACTGATGCTAATCCCAGATTTCCTGGTAATATACTCCACATATACTTCAGATGAATGGGCAGGGCATTTCCTGCTTTCATAAGTTTGTTTATATCATGCGATTATATTCCTGATTTTCTTCCCTTCCTGTAGCATATCAGCTTCTCTTCAGGAAGATACACTGTACACACCACAAAATATATGATTAAACCTACCTCCTGTACTTTGTCTTTTAACAAAACACAGATACATGCATATACAAACATATAATCAGTTATTCACTCCTGTGTGCGTGTCTCTCTCTTCTATTTCTCTCTCCCTCTTGTATATTCAATACGCGGGTATATACAATATAATAATTGGTGAGTGAATTGAATATACACATACTGTCCTTTCGTTTTATGAGCTGTTCCCCTTTCCTCCTATTGAACTCAAACCAAACATGAACACAGACAGACAGAAACAAAGACAATAACAACTTGAATATCAAGAGCCACAGAAACATGAGTATGAAGTGAAAGTGCCTAGGATGTGCAAATATGAAGTTACTGCAGCTGCACCATTACCATCAGTCCTGATAAAATCTGTTTGATAAGTATGGACATTTCCTTACTCGAATAGTCTCTTCACTCTGGTTATTACAGAGTTTTACATCTCTCTCCCCCCCCCCCCCCACCCCCATTCATTGCACAGCATGAAACTTGGTGATATTAAGCACTTGAATAGACCCTAAACTTCCAAGCCTCTTCTCTCAGTGAAAACCTTTCTAGAGTGTGTACTTTCTTTCCATTATTTAGACAGGTTACGAAGATCCAGATGTATTGAGTTATACATCATTTTAAAGCTTAGAGTCTGCTCTTTCAGAATATGCCCTTAACTGAAAAATCCATGTCTTGCAACTTTTTGTTAATTTTTGTGATGCAGGGTCACATATGCAGATGAAAAAGCTGGGCAAATTGAGCTAAGTGCCTGTGAGCACATCAAGGGTTCATCTAGGGACCTAGAGAAGGGACTGGAGAGCATAGGCGGGGCACGTCCCTGCTTACCTTCAACAAGAGCTGGTACTTCATGATCCTCTGGACCGGTTTGATAAGGAGGTCGGGCAGCGCTAGCTTGTGGCCCAGCTTGACTCGCATTTCCTGGAGGGAGGGGAAGGGCCAACCAATCACACAGTAAGGGAATGTTATGACATCATCGACATATTGCAACCTTACAAATTTCTCGATATCACATGGTTCTGGATGCATCGTCTCTTATTGTCTCTTCAACTGATGCAATTCAATATCATCGTCATCATCATCATCATAATCATCATCACCAATATCATCATAATCATCATCATCATCGTTATCAAAAATTCATGACCAAACTGTATGCTTAGTGTAGAAATACACACAACCATGTCACAAACACCCTGACATTATGTTTTTCCAAGTACAAAATAGATCAAGCACCAGTAGAAACAAGAATATAAATTTACCATGAAATCCACTGCAGACTGGGAGAATTAGTGTCTCGTTTTGTAAACAGTATCCTCAAGGAAGAAAAGAATACTCTCTTTCCATGTTCTGAGATTACATCTATGTTTGGAATTCGACTACTTATTCTTATTTTAAGCCAGTCCATATATATGAACACTTTATATGTTTGTAACATTGAGGTAAATTTCAGCATTCTGTTATGGTGAAAGAGGAGGAGTGATTTGTTGTGTTTTTCTTACCTCGAAAAAGGACTCAAATTCGTTGACCAGGTATTCTGACTTGGGCTTGTTCTGGCAGTACACCACATACATGCGTAATCTCCTCTCCTGTTTTGGGCGAGGAACAAATATATAGAGTATATGAAAATATACAATATACAGAAATATTTGTACTTCTTGCAGGAAAACTTTAATCAACTGAGATCACAAACATATCAATGACAGCATATATTGTAATTTTTTTGATAGAAGAAATAATTTACAATGAATTTAAATACACACATTTCAAAATGGTAACATGGTCACTGATGTCAGAATTGGTATACATGCATTGGTGTGCATAATGGCTTCTACAGCTCTTTACAGATCTTCATAAAAAGAAAATAGAATGGAATATAAAGATAAATGTTACATGGACACTCACATAGCGCTTGAAAAGTGGTCCCAGCTTCTCCGGCTCTTCTAGAACTTTGGCAATTTCTTGCGAAAATGTGCTGTGTCAGGAAAAAATCAAACAGAGCAAAACAGATGAAAAACAATAACACAATCAGATAAATTAGAACATAAAAAAAAAAAGAAGTGGCTCACTAAAAACATGTATTTATCATCTTTATTGCTTGCAGGACAGAAATATCTTTATATCAAGGAGAGGGAATGAAGTATACATAACCTGGACACAAATAAACCCAAATACTGTATCATGATGTGATTTCTGAATGCCCTGTCTTCATCAAAAGTAAACTTTCTCATTATAAAAATCTAATCTACGTTATCTAAATGTAATCTACATTGTACATGTCGTGGAGTGAAGTATGCCCACACAAAGTATTCAGTGTACTTAAGCCTGTGGAAAACACCAAATCTTTGTAGAATCAGTGTGAACATTTTGTCTGCAATTTGCAAATGGACAGGGCATCACCCTGGCAGGTCAGTTCTCGCTGACCGTCGATACTCACTCCCGGTGCCACTCGTAGATCTGAGAGATGTTGCCGAAAACGATCTTGACCTTCCCTTCCTCCATCTCTGGTGGCAGAATCTCTGTATCCTCTTTCATTGTCTTGATGTAGCCCTAGGGAACGATGCGAAAGGGAAAAAAGTAATACAAGTAATCAAGGAATGCACATACATGTATATTGTAAACGTCTTCCATTTTCGGGTGATTATATTTTTGTGCTTAGCAGCTCAAAACTAAATTTGGATTGAATTGAATTGAATTGAATGTTTTATTGTCCACAAATATGAATGTGGAAATGTGCCTTCCACCAGAGTTGCGTACAAGAGATACACAGAAATAACAATTGTTTAAAGAACAGCATATGCATGACACATTACATAAAAAAAGAGAATATATATATTACTATGGTTATTGAAGAATAAAAAAAAAGCAAAAAAAAAACCAAAAACAAACTGACAACAAAAAACCCAAAACTCAAAATTGACTTCTTGAATATCCATTAAACTCTCTGCTTCAAGTTTAAAAACCATTGGTACTCATACACCTGCAACTCTTTATGCTTTTGTGGTACATGTATCTATACGTTTTGTAAAAGTTTTTTTTTTGTAATGCAATTAATACACTTTGAAAATGTTGGGATCCTAGCAAAACACCTTAAACTGTTTCTACAATTTGCCTGCACGTTTGCTTGGCTCTATGCCACCAGCAGCGTGTGCTGCTAAAATGAACACTTTCTCCCACCATTTGGCACCCATTGAGGTTTGATGGGCGGGGAGAGGAGAGGCAGAACGATGTATCTGGACGAGAGTTCACTCACCTCCTTGACTTTGGCCAGGTCACTCACATAGTCTGCCTCTGTGGCCACCATCTCTTGCAGGACAAAGCTGGAGGAGGAACAAGAAACGAAAATGTAAAACTACAGACTCAAGGCTCACCAAGTTTTGATGATGAGGATGATTGTATAGAGCGCCATTTATCTGGAGAAACATTTAAAGGGGCCCGGCTGCAACAATGTGTCACACATCATTCACAACATTGCTGGAAGAGATAAGTCTACAGTTCAGATCTGAAGGTACATTGAGGCTGTTACAATTTTTACAATTTCAAAATACAACTCTTATGGGTCAAGATCAGCCAGGTTCTTAAGAATGATCAGGGAGATACAACCTGCATGCTACATGCACCTCAACAGACGTGAGATGTTGATTCCAAAATTTGGGGGGCTTTCATATTAGCTTGTCGAGACACGAAGAGATATCTACCGTATTTGCCGGCAATAAGGCCGCACTATTTTTAACGAAAATAAAGTAGTAAAGTTAGGGTGAGACCTTTACGCCAGCACAAGCAAATTACTGTATTGTCTTTCCAACTCAAGAGAATCACCCTAACCGACACACATATTCATGTATGGGACCATGCAATGTGCCGATTGTTATTGTTGTTAGGAAACGTGTTGAAGCACATAGAAATAACAACATTTCTTATAAAAAATAACATATTAGAAAAGTAATGAAGTTTTGATCAAAACAAAATCTCTCTACTTTATTTATTTTTTATTTTTTCCATCATCAAGTGTCAGGATGCGGCTTATCCGGCACTGCGGCCGTATCGCCAGTGAATATGGTAACCCTTCCTGCGCCAGGGACTTTGGAGAGTGTGTATGATTGTATGACACTATGAGGTAACCTGTGCTGGCATTCACAGCACGCATAGGGTTAACCCCACTGAGGACAGACTGATTTTGCTACAACATACATTTCCCATAGACACCTGCCCGAATATACTCGGGACTCGTCCTCAAAGGGTTAAAGAGTTTATGGAGCCACCTACAGGTTAATGGATACTTGGCTGCCATGTAACACACAGCTTCCAAGACCACACCCGACCAAACCTAGAAGATCCTCCCTCCCATGAAAGCAGAGGTTTTAACATGCTTCATTTAGATACATCCTCCGGACCTATGTATGATGGGAGTATCACAGGCAAAATCTTGGTGGTCCAATTTGAAAGACAAAACTCTTGACTTTTGGATCTTTGTTAGAAGATTGCTGACAAAGTTGCAACAAATCGATTAGAGTTATTGGTACCTCTAATATTATGCACCAACAGCACAAAAGTATAGAATGAAGAGGAAGACAGTCTCTACTTTAGAGCACAAACTGCTGGTGGAGCTTTGGCTTAGGAAATTTGGGGGTGGGGAATTAGGAAGATACACTGTATGTGTTTATGACTTCTGTCACTGAATGCGGGAATTTATGAGTAAGAAAAAAAAATAGAGTAAAGCAAATCCCTTTCCTAGTTTCGTTCTGGGTGTCATCAACAAGAATAAAAATATTTCAGCATGCTACCATATTGGTGTATAAAATATCAATCCCCTTTGCTGAAGGAAAATATTTCTATAGCATCAGAACGTGGAAAATATTCTTACTTGCACTCTCCGTCTCTATCTCTCTCTATCTCTCTGCTCATATTGTTGCAAGCAACAAAACAGCAATAAAAGCAGCGCCAGTATTAAGAAGGAAAAGCCGGACGACCTCAGATACGATGTGGAGAGACTTTATTCACCGAGCCCGAGAGGACTCTAACTTGTTAACACCAGAGGGCGTTAATCATGCGACATACAAATGTACATCGTACATGTACAGGTATTCAACATAACCATAACATATGGCGTGACTGCCTTTTTCTTCTACTTTCAACACAAATGAAACTATCATAAATAAAGAGTTAACAATTATGCATATAAACAAATCTAACAAATATATGTCCTGTGGGTTAGTAAATAACCAAGACCTGACCACAAATATATTTGTGTTTAGTGGACAAACAACACAACCTTAAACACAGTTGTCATATATATGACTATTATTTCATACTCATGAACTACAGTATATGTCACTTGTCACTTGTACTACAGTACATTCATAAACATATGGTTGCTGTCTAATAGCCAATATCAACTTCCTAATAAAGTTTCCAGTGATATGACATTGGAACTTCAAATAATCTGTACCATCCCATATGCATGTACTGTGGCTCCTTAAGATAAATCTCCGACATCTCAACTGGCCAGAAAAGAATAATGAACACAACTTACAAACAGTCAAAATACATATGGAGAATATGTATACAACATATTAACACCAATTAACTTTACTAACCTAGCATTACCAGATACAAAACTAATTATCACATAACAGTTGAAAAAATGTACCTAAATACAATGATCTTAAAAAAACTCATCCGTCATTCATTGTGACATACAGCTGTAAGACTAAAAACATAACAAACTCAATACTGCAACCTGTGGTATTGTACATCATTCAACCCTTCTGTTCCCTGTCTGGAAAGATGGCTACGTCACCACTCTCTGTGAACAAAATAATGTCCCCTCCAAAACTTTTAACATCGGAATAATGGCATACACACACAAATAGTGATGACTTAAATGTAATGCGCATTTTATGAAAAATAAAATGTCCCTATAACAAAAATCACAGTAACCTATCACAGGGTACAAACTTGCATCCAAACAGGGATGAGGACCACGGCTGTAACTATCTCAGTTAAACTCATTAAGTTCCATTGGATACACTTACCAAATATAATTAGACAAAAATCATTAATAATTTCCTCAAACAAACAAAATTTACACTGAACAACTGTACAACATTCCTTAACCCCTTACCGTCATGCGTGCATACTGCCATCCTCTACTGCAGGGACCATGTCATAAAAATGACGAACTTACACCAGTTTGAAACAAAATGAATACATGTACTTCTACACCATACAGAAAATTTAACAATAAACGAAACAATCACACATGATTTTAGCATGTTCCCAGTACAATGTACCATAATACATGAATTGAAGTATTACAATACAATAACTCAGCTTATGAGCAAACAGCCAATAGAGGTACACGAAAGGCTGTGAGTACCCAATGATTAAACTGATGAAGTGGTAGGCAACCGTCACATACAAAAACATAGCATAATCAACACCGTCAATGTGAAAATTAAACTAACCAATAATATTAAGGTACAGCACACAAATTTATGCAACAGTCCAATCATGCTCAACTTTGTAATGATTGGCACAAATCACAAAATACAGGTGCATGTAATTGGTATTGGCCTCACGAACTGAAAACAATCAAGGGTACATGATAAAAACTATCTGCATTTATGCACTGGCTACATATACACATCTGACAAACTAATTTCACTGACTAATACATGTATACCCCCATTACAAATAACCATGAAAACATTCATGTTACCAGTTTGATGAGTGAATAAATTTGTTGTTTTCTGAAGAATAAACATTGATATGATCTAACACTGAATAAATAAAACAGTTATTAAAAAAATATTAGAACAAATGTCACACAATGTTACATAAGGAAAAACGGTACTCTACCACAAAGATGCCCATTGGAAGGGGGGTACACTTTATCCTGGGGAAAGGACATGGGGCAACTTAGGGAAACTTGTATGTGTACATGGGGAAACACTGTCTGGGGGGACAAGCCTGATCCCTCTCGGCAGGGTTACATATGGCACAATGGGGTGCAACCCGAGTCCATAGGCTAGGGGTGGGGGACTAGGTCGGTGAACAATGGCCACATGCGGGACTGAGGGTGGGGGATGAGGTGGATGGATGTTCGTCCCATGGTCAGCTGAAGGGTGGAAACTGAGTTCGACGCAACAAGATCCAAGATGAACGTCACGATGAGTTGGGGGGTCTTCGCCTAGAAACGAGTGGAGACCATAGACTGGAGGCTCATCATCATAGGCCTGCAAAAGCTTGTCGTTTACGGGGCTGCGGTCAGGAGGAAGCGGATCGCTCACACTGACTAGGATGACCTGCTTCAGAGGGGGACCGTCATCGACGACCACGGGAAAGTTGACACTAGCCACAGGGATGGCATCAATCTCCCGGTAGATATCATCACGAGCTGGGGGGCTCCCATCATCGTGCTGGAGGACGTCGTCGACATCGGGAGTGGTGTCATCAGCAGGGAGTAAACCACCAACATCTAGATGGTGTCTGTTGACATCAGGGTTGCCGATGACGTCGTGGTGGGAATTATCAGCAGGGTGTGGTTGGCTGTTACTGATTAAACCACCATCTAGTGACTGATCATTGTGAACGGGTGACCTAATCATAGCCGTTGTCTTCTGAGGTGACGGAAAATTGTCCTCATTATAACCGAAGGGCAGCAGGTCAGATTTGTCCCCTTGTTCGGCTGGATATGGTGAACTTCCACCACCTTCGTTTTGACGATACCTGTATTGCGCAAAAGCAGGCGCATGCAAGTCTGCATGAGACATACTGTTGTGCGAAATAGCACCTCGCTCTGCACAGTCATGCAAATCACAGAAATGACTGGAAGTGTCATTCACCTGTAGCTCAACACAGGAATCCACGAAATCAGGACAGTCAAAATGGTCAGAGTGCTGGATATCAACCAGAGTCTGGGAGAACTGCATCTGTACTTTAGACCTGTGCTCGGTGTACGCATCATTATCAGAGCTAGGCTCAGTGCAAACTTCAGGCCCATCAGATCTAAGCTCACTGCAAGTCTTGTCAGAGCTAGGCTCAGTAGAGAACTCAGAGCGAGGCTGAGTAACAATCTGATCAAAGCTATGCTCAGTAGACATCTCACCTGCTCTGCTATACTCACTTGCATAAGTAAGCATACCACCGTAAACATCATGATCAGTAAACATACCACCTGCAGAGCTTTGCTCAGTACACATCTCACCTGAAGAGCTATGCTCAGTACACATCTCACTTGCAGAGCTATGCTCAGTACACATCTCACCTGCAGAGCTATGCTCAGAAAACATCTCACCTGTTGAGCTACGCTTAGTACACATCTCACCTGCAGAGCTATGCTCAATACACATCTCACCTGCAGAGCTATGTTCGGGACACATCTCACGTGCAGAGCTATGCTCAGTGCACATCTCACCTTCAGAGCTATATTCAGGACACATCTCACCTGCAGAGCTATTCTCAATAAACATCTCACCTGCAGAGATATGCTCAGTACACATCTCACCTGCAGAGCTATGTTCAGGACACATTTCACTTGCAGAGCTATGCTCCGTAAACATCTCACCTGCAGAGCTAGGCTCAGTACACCTCTCACCTGCAGAGCTATGCTCAGTACACATCTCACCTGCAGAGCTATGCTTAATACATGTCTCACCTGCAGAGCTAGGCTCAGTACACATCTCACCTGCAGAGCTAGGCTCAGTACACCTCTCACTTGCAGAGCTAGGCTCAGTACACATCTCACCTGCAGAGCTATGCTTAATACACATCTCACCTGCAGAGCTAGGCTCAGTACACCTCTCACTTGCAGAGCTAGGCTCAGTACACATCTCACCTGCAGAGCTAAGCTCATCTGTACAGAATAGTTCATGCTTGTGAAGCCTGTCTGCATGAGCAGACCTTGAACCATAATGGAATGTCGATCCATCTTCAAACAATATCTGTTGTTTAGCTGGTCGAACAACAAGATCATACATTTCCAAAAACGGAAGTCCAGCCACAACATCAACATCCAAATCTCTGACCACTGCACCATCAATGACAAACTGCTTGTCATTGAATGTGATGCACACGTCTGTGAAGCCTATTGCACCAGGCTCTCTCATGCTGTGCTGACCATACTGATCAGCTGTAATGTCACACTCAGATAGCATATCAGCAAGAGACTCACTGATTAAATTAACTTCCAAACCACTACACACACTCACATGTACATCTCGGTTTCCTTGTTGGGCAAGAAAAAAGGGTGATTGTATGTATGATCGAGGCTTACTTCTACGGAATTCTGGCTTGCGCTCGCGCTTGGGCGCTTCTGGCTCATGCCACGTCGTCGGCATGCAACTGCGGCTACCGCTGGCCGAAATGCCCCCGGGCTCGGTGAAGCACCACTGCGTCGGTGCACGTAGACCCCGCATAGCTTTGTATACGTGGGACTGGTCTAAACACGAAGAGCGTAACTGACGTTATCACAACACTTTTCTGTTGAGCGCCCGACCTCTACTTTGAGAGCTGATTCCTCCTAGTTTGGGTAACTATGTTAAGTTCTCAGGATGGACGTCGAATCGAATCCCGACGCTGCCACCACGCCAGTATTAAGAAGGAAAAGCCGGACGACCTCAGATACGATGTGGAGAGACTTTATTCACCGAGCCCGAGAGGACTCTAACTTGTTAACACCAGAGGGCGTTAATCATGCGACATACAAATGTACATCGTACATGTACAGGTATTCAACATAACCATAACATATGGCGCAGCAAAGCACAGAAGATTAATAATAACAATAATTAAGATAATAATAATAATAATAATGATGATAATAATAACAATAATAATAATAATAATAATAATAATAATAATAATAATAATAATAATAATAATAACAATAATAATAATAATAATAATAACAATGATAATGATAATAATAATAATAATAATAATAACAATAATAATAATAATAATAATGATAATAACAACAACATTAATACATGTAATAACAATATAATAATAATAATAATGATACAAATAAGAAAAAGAAGAAGAAGAAGATGAATGAGAAGAAGAAAATAAAACCCAAATTCCAACTTACGAGAGTTTGTGCAGAGCTCCCTGCCTCTTCTTCTCTTCTTTCTCCTCCTCCGTCTCCTCTTCTTCCGGTTCCGGCTCGGGCTCAGGGGGTTGCGGCTCCGCCTCTGGTGCCCCTTCTTCTACCCCTGGAAGTCAACAAATGTGACAGTCAGATACAGAGCCATTACAAACTTTTAGACTACAGTTACGTTCAGAAGACAAGCCTTAACCTCAAGTTTAAGAAACCTCGAGGTTAGAGCTTGTAGTTAAGGACCGTGAAGACGCACTCGTAGCTACATTGTAGCTAACCTCAAGGTTAGCTCGATGTTCAGAGCCACGAGAAATCTTATGGTAAGCGCTCTAACCACGAGCCACGGAGGTCCCACTTGTAGTTAAAGGGATCGTACAGTTTTGGTTGAGACCTAATTTCAGGTTTCTAACATTTTTTGGTGAAATAATGAGAAACCTCTTATGAAATATGAAAGAGCATGTAATTTTATGAGGAATTCAACGTTTATTTGATGAAAATTGGTTTTGAAATGGCTGAGATATCCAAAAAAGAGCGATTCTAATAAAGTGTGGGACCCACACTTTCTTACGATCGCTTTGTTTTCGAAAAAAAGTTAAAGCCCAATTTTCATCTCCACCAGTACTGTACTATCCCTTTAAGCACCGTGTGGACACAAAAATCAACGTACTCAGAGGGGCAGGAGTTTAACCTCGAGGTTAAGATTTGTCGTGTGGACGCACGTCGTAGTTAGGGGGCAAGAGTTTAACCTCAAGGTTAGGGTTTCATGTCGTCTAAATGTAACTTACAACTACAGTGGAAACCCATCATAACAAGGTCATATATAGTGAGATATCACAAGATAAACTTGGTTGTACAATTGTATATTCCCTTACCACACAGGCTGCCATATACATGATAGAAACCAACTATACAATCTTCATAAAACAGGGCCCTGATAAAATACGGTCATTTTGCATGTCCCATGGTTTTCATATTCTTTTTACAAACCTTGATATAATCTGATACCTGTTAAATAGTAAGAACATTCCAGTGGTTCCACTCGGCATGTTAAAATGAAGTTTCCCATTACTTGCTCGTATGTGTACATTAAAAAGTGTCTCTTTGTATTAGCAGACAATTTACTGAATTACACACATGTGCATTATATGCACGTCATCATCATGTAAGCACTGTCTAAACAGTATGCTATGTTTGAAATACCCACAACATCTGCAGTTGACTATTTCTTAAACATACAATAGATAGTGCAATAATTGCACAGTACAGTGAACACTCCCATTATAATGAACACAGTTATCATGAAATTCCAGTTACAACAAAGTAAAAAATCTAGGCCGCAACATTATGCACTCTATGTATTTTCATTGTTTATTTGTTTGGTTATAACGAAATTTTGATATAACGAAAGAAAACTGCCAGTTCCAGGGACATTGTTAAAATGGGAGTCCACTGTATACTGTACGGATCAAAGAGATAACCCAAGTATACATTGTATATCTACTGCTAAGTGTGTGGAACTCGTGCACAGATAAAATAACCACCAGGTTTATACAAAATCTTGTCATTGTGTGTTTGAATAGATAGCTATTTGGCACACATTACTGAATGCACCAAGAGTATGTACATTACAGAGAGACAGGCATGCATCTACAGGCTAGACTAGACAGTGCCAATAATAGAATGGTGGGGAAAACAGACTCATTAATAGAAAAGTTTTTTTGTGTGTCTTTTTACCTCCTTTGTCTGGCTCCTCCTGAACATCTTCATTCTCCTCCTGGATGGTTGCCGGGGCTCCCGTCGTCATGGTAACGCCGTCTTCCTCACCTTTGCCCGTCCCTGATTCTGCCCCACCGTTCTCCGTCTCCTTCTCTGTATCCTGTGTGGTCGTCGTCACGGCGCCAGGGAACGGGAATGAAATGAATGAAAAAGTTAAGCGAAGCCCGAGAAACTATGAAAACACAATTGCCAGCAACAGAATCACCACGACAACGAGATGTGAATAATACCACTCTAGCTTCCTCGTGGTGCTTTCCTCCCAACTTTCAATGTTTGAATGGCAAAAAGTGCCATGGTGGAATAACATGTCCAAACACTGTGACTTGGCAACTATCTCGCTGAATAGAGTAGGACAACAAACTACAATGTATCCGTGTGAGGTTTCACTTCCTGGTTTGGAATCCTGGAGAAGGGATAAATTAACCACACACACATACACACACACACACACACACACACACACACACACACACACATCTTGTATCTTGTCTGCATACATGAAGTGCTACAAGATCGTGTTGTGAGGACATCAGATGCATATAAACACACCAGAAGGATGCACTGTCGGGAATTACACGTGTAAGCAACAAAGTTTTCTGCTTGCAGGAAGTTAGAATAAGATAAGATTCTCACTAAGACGACAAGTTATGAGGAAAAAATGATTCTAGTGAATGTGGATATAATTTGTCTGTGTCATCATTTTGTTTCGATGAATTGGTATCGTTAGATATTTGTGAGGGCGAGGACATCCCATTGACGGGTTATCTCTCCTCTAGACCGGTCCTGATAAATAGTGTGCATGTGGTAGCCATAATTCAAATCATATTCTCTTCACTTTCCACGAAGCTGTTCATGTGAGAAATGCCATGCAGGACAGTCAATTCAGCAGTCATGTCACTATCATTGAACCAGCATTGGTTATCGTGTACTCGTCAATGATGGTAAACATGATCGGACAAGTGTTCACTGGTATTTATGCGCTGGTCTAAGTACCATTGTCATCCTGAGCAGGTACACATCAAAGGATCATGTCTAGCTTTCTTGTTAACAAGCTATGCTAGTGTGAATACCTTTTCTCTGTTCTCAATTCCTTTCCCACGGGGACTGGGTGGGATGTGCATTAACTCTAAAGAGAATATTAATATTTTTGAGATGATGATTTGAGATGGTATCATATCCGCTCAGTGATTGGTTACTGGGAATATTCACAAGGATAAGATGTACAGTACACATTTCCTTTGCCAGAGAGGGTTCTTTGATGCTTAAGGTATTGAAAAAGATATTTCAAGTGATACAATTATCAATACAGTAACTGTCCAACTAGAAATTTTTGCTTGCTTGAAATTTTAGCAATTTTTGTGATGAGGTAGCTAAGATTCACAAAATCAAAACATACATGAAAGTTCTTGTCTACCCTACCCATTGAATGCCAGTGGCAATTCACATAAATTTCATGTTGCAAAAAGGACCATTGACTCCAATTCGCAAAAAAAAAAAATCATGCCGCAGATATTTCTGATTTTGCAGTATGCTGTTTTTGATACATACTGCCGTAGCAATTGTTAATACACTTTCCTGTCAGGCTCTAAAATTCCCACAGATAATGTAAAGAAGCAACCAGGATATCGTAATTGAGGAATTAATGTCCAGAGAGGTGAAAAGCAGAAGGGCGTTAGCACTGTGCATCTACCGGGGCCTTTCTGCTACCGATGTGCATAGAGTCGCACAGACCGTGTGCAATACTTTATAGAGTATGAAGTGGAAGAAGGGGGCAAAGTTGCACAAGAGTACAATGCTGGGAGGGAAAAGAAACCAAACCACACCCCATTTTAAGAGTGGTGTGGTCGGTGAGTGGTTATCTGATACGACACTAATGGCTGCATTTATCATTTTTCCCCACGTTTGAAACATGTTTCAACACCCACTATCAAAACATGTTTGCAAAGGCCGTTCAGATTGTATTTCTAGAGTTGTTGTGGTTAGCGTCTCTCTCGCCAGTCAAGAGGAAATCCTTATGACTACTACTCAGCTCCACTGTGCTGTTTGACCCATGTGCCTGGTACATGCTACAGTTGTATATCGAAACTTGAAATGGTTGGAGTCCTGGAAATTGCAGTGGGAATTTCCGAGCTATTATAAACTCGTTTGAAAACAAAATAGCATTTGACGACATCTCTACAGAAACACGTTTCTGGCTCAAATGCACCTTTTTTTTGGCTTTTCAAAACGGCACTTCTAACCCCTTGATCAAAGCATTTATCATTGATCTGTAAAAATCTCCCTGGGAGTTGTTTGGAACCCCAAATTCTATAATGATGAATGCACCATATGAGAGTTTCGCATCTTAGTTTTGAGAGAGGTGTGATCCTCAGAGGGGTGTGATCCTCAGAGGGGTGTGATCCTCAGAGGGGTGTGGTCCTCAGAGGGGTGTGACCCTCAGAGGGGTAATAAGATGATGAGAAGACACTCTGCAAATTTCACCTCCCACTCCTGTATCAGACAAAATAAATAAATGATAATAGCTTACTTGGATGGAATAGGGGTGGACTATGATTAAGGATGCATTTGATAAAATACAGTGTATGCCCATTCTTTTACTGTGGGTCCTCGAGTGATCTTGATAGTTGCATGAACTAGCCTACATATTCACAATCCATCCCTTAGCTTCTGCATCAACGCATTAAAAATAACTTTCTCTTGAGGGCGAATTCCCATGTCAGTCTCTGCCATTTTCATTTCATAAACTGTATATATACAACCCCCTCCCCCCCCCCATCCCCCCCCCCCCCTCCCTCAGCATTGTGTCCACACACAAGCACTCAGGAAGTATTCCTCCTGATGTATCAAACTGTGGCATGGGGAGGGAGCCGGGGTGCGGAGTTTCTGGCTGCCTGGTCAGGTCAGAATCAGCTGGAGGGTTTTCTCTCTCTCCCCCCCCCCCCCACCCAACCCACCCTGCCCCTTTACCCCTCTCTCTCATCCTCCCGGCATAAAAACGCCCTGGAATGACAAACTGACAAACGATCACATGGGGTTATGTCGGGAATGCTGCTCGGTGCCCTGGGTGAGTCCTGGCACAATCGTGAAACACCGACTGACCGAGCCACCAACCGACGGGCAGAGTCTTGTCAGCAGATGGAGATTACGAGATTTTGGATGTTCATTTGTAATGACATTTGTGTGTGTTTGTGTGTGAGTGTTTTGTGGATACGCTTGAATGTGGACATCCAAATGTACGCAGAAAGTAAGAAATTTTTGTGATTTTACTATGTGTGTGTGTGTGTGTGTGTGTGTGTGTTTATTTGTGTGTTTTCAATCTAAGATATACATGTACACTCTAAAAAGGTTGAAGCAAGAGGGATGGGAGAAAGTAAAAGGGAGAAAAAGAAACAGAATGCAAAGAAGAAAGGAAAATAATAAAGATAACTCAAATGCAAAGTTTGAGAAGAAAATGAAAATGACGGAGAGGAAGAAGGAAGAAGAAGAAAAAGATGAAGGAGGAAAAGGGGGAGGAAAGGAGAAAAAAAAAAGACAGAATATGAAAAAGGGGATAAGGAAAACAAAAATGAAAAGAAGATGAAAATATAGATGGAAAAGAACATGGAGATGGAGGGGAAAGAGACAAATATGACAAAACTTGCCAAAAAGTTATAATCAAATAGCTTCTAGAGTCAATTCAGCCAATGTACTTTTTTCGTAACTTCGAAAAATGCCTCTCTTGCCAAAATCCACCATCATGTTGTCTACTTTACAAGGAAATCAGGGGTGTGTAGGGGGAAGTATGTTTCTCACTTTTCATTTAATAGCTTTAATCACTGGAATAGCATCAACAGACATGTTATTACTCTCTGAGTATCAGGTATATGAAAAGTCATAACAAGGCTAATTTTACAATTTGTTTACCTAGTATACACATTCACTATTTATTCTTGAATTAATGGTATTATTAGTATGAGGTATGAGGGCAGTACACACTCCTAAATTAATTTTACAAATATTGAAACTTAAGTTAGTTACATGATGACTCATTCAATTTTCAATTGGTCATCGGTCTGCCAATAGAAATTAAAGAAAGTTAAATATCTTGACAATCCTTTCAGTGGAAGACATCCAGAATGCAGGAAAAACTAGGTTGTGGCATCTACACTTATACAATGATTTACGACAAAATTGAGTCACTTTCTTTTGGAATTAATCAATTATAATTACAATCATGCCATCCTTTAAAAGGAGAGTCCTTATCAGTTTGGCACTGACACACGCTGGGACAGATAGGCCCTGTATGATCAATGCACCTTTAATCCTTTATGCATTACATATAAACCCATAAAGCTTGTGCCTGATACAAGCTGTGCTTGGAGACACGTCTCCTTCCATGTACACACATTGTCATTGCAATGATTTGGTATTGAAGAAAATGAATGTTACTTTGAAATAAAAATCAAATTGACTAAACATGTAAACTTCAAATATTTGGACTCATTACAAGGCAAACATGAAATTTACAAAGGGCTGATCTTTCATATAAGCAGGCATCAACATAATTTTGCTTAACATTCTGTCATTCTGTGCTACAAATTTCTTTGATTTTCAAGGAAAAGAGATAAATCTTGCACCAAATGTAAATTTGAGGTAGATTTTGGTTAGAAAATTTAATGGATTTGTTCATCACCATCGATGGATGCTCTCTCTGATATGTATGTAGTATCACTGTGTAGCTACTATCACTATATTCAAAATCACAAGGGAATAGCTTGTACATACATGTAAGACTACATCTTCTTTTTCATTTTGTTTTGCTCATGTATTATGTACAGCATCTCCAGTTAGGACTGCTAGCTACACAATGCTTCCTGCACACACTGTGCACATATACATAATCCTGTACACCGGATAGTTCCATTTAAGAACTACTCAGCCTTGGATTTAAGCCTACTGGAAATCAAGCTGCACGTCGTGTCTGGCCAACTGATAGTTATGGTGTCTGGAGATTGACCGGTTGATGACGAACATGTCCCAATTTATTATGAATATTACTCTGGAAAAAATGGCTCTGGGAATGAGAAAATTTGATATCATAGTAGCTTGAATGTCTCTTACATTAGCCTCAAATGGGTAAAACAATAGTCTTGAGTATCCCTCGCTAGCTACAACTACACAAGAGGAGACCGATGGAAGTTGTGGTTACTCTGTTCGACACGTGTCCCCCTGCTGTCGACATGTATACATCGGAATCACATACGACTAACTCATGTTTGCGGAGAGAGTAGACGGGGAGGGGGGTTCGGTGGAGCATGGTGCTTTGGCATGCACGACAGGGCACCGTGAAGCGTGTCGGCGTATACACCCGGTGCCATGGCTCCGCTTGAGCCGGCTGCCGAATATCCAAATGCACGGCCCTTAACGACATTAATTAGTGCCCCCCGGCCGGCGGTGGTTAGCCACCAGAGTGCACACGAATTTGGTGGGCAGAGAGGACGGAAAATTGCTGGGGACGGATTTTAAAGTGACGCAGGGCATGCAGTTGGCTCTAATTGATGGTCAATGAGGCATTTGAAGTTTAGCATGATGTATACTGATACAAATTTGTATATCTACGATGGACATGTGCAATACATGATTACCGATCATGGAACGCAGAGTGCGTGGGGTAAACATACTAGTGTTCAAATAGTCAGAACATTAACTCTTGACACTTGATGTATGGGTATGGAGCATTCATGCTGACACGAACGTGTACATGTTAAGAAAGATTGTACTGAAGTATAATACATGTACATCCTAGCGTGGATTAATCTCACTGATATTAAATCTTAATGAAAGTAAAATCCAAAAAACGAATGGAGGTGAAGACAGTAGTGGCATAATTACTCGAGTCTTTTAGTTAAAAAACTCCTTAAGGAAATGTGATGTTTGTTATACAAGCAAAAGTTTGCTGTCATACAGGTAGCTATCTCCTGTCTTAATTAAAAACTTGTTCATTTTTTCATCTAGCTTATCATTCCCACAATGTTATCTTAAGATGTTGTGTTTGAATTCCTCAGCCAGGAATTTCAAACAGAATTGCAATCTTCTAACTGCTGAAAAGACATATTTTTGGTTGAAAAAAACAGTCTTCGTATCTCTCCTGCAGTAGACATGCGTAGTGATACAATTTGTGAAAAACATTTGACAAAAAGCAGTACAAAATTCTGCAAAAGCATTATAGTTGGCACCTCTGCTGACGTATTTCAGGCTTTACAGAATCTCGCCATCAAATCAGATCATCTATCAGTATAAACTATTTTTGTTTTTGATGGAGAGGAACAGGGTATAATTCTCTAGAAAATTTGAGGCTGGTTAATTTACCAGGTAAATGTTTGGTGAATGCGTCAGTCTTTCTTGTCGGCGAGTCCGAGGAGCATGTAAGGTGAGTGCCAGTGGTCTATCGCAACCAGTAAGGACAACTTAGTCTAGTACAATGTATGTAAAGATGTAATGTATAGCGGTCATTATGCAAGCATCTCTCAAAATGTCTGTGTATTGGTCTATTTCTTGTGTAGCAAATCTACCAGATTTAGAGAGCACTGAAGGACTTCTTTTTGTCCTTGCTTCAGTATCATCTATAAAGTGAATGAATATCAGAAACTACGAAAAACAAAAACCAACCCAAAACAAACAATTCCATCAAGGCTAAATATTTTTTTCCTCAACATTAATAAAAGATTGAACATTCCAAAAAAAAAAAAGAAGAAGAAGAAGAAGAAGAAGAAGAAGAAATACCAGAATAAATTCTGTCTTACACAAAACCCCTGAAACCTTTTGCTGGTTTGCAGGTGCGTTATCACATTTGAGTACGTATGTGCAAATATAGCTTATATCCCATGCAACTGTTCCACTTTCTTGAGGCTCTTCTGAATTATCCCTTCTCTGTTTTTTGCTCCTAATAAACCCATACAATCTTTGCATCAAATCTATGAATGACGAATACAATGGACGCCTCAAGACAATGGCAAACTATGCACATTTTTAGCAAAGAAATCAATTTGCTATTTCTATCTTCCAGTTGCAAGTTTGGTGAACCTCTTCCATTGAGAGAGAAAGAGAGAGAACCCTGAAAATCTTGTCCATGATGAAAAGTTCATTGTGAATTTCCTTTCCATTTTTGATCCTACTGATAATTAGATTCTGAAGAAAATATAAAATCGGAAGCTGTTCTGTAGATTCCATGACATTTGTTTCTGCGACAGTTGCTCCCATGAAATATCTGCACACTAAGCGAAACACAAATTCTACCCACAAACATGACCCTATTTAAAAATCCTAGTCCTAATCCTCACATCAAATTAAACCTAAACCCCTATCAACACCCTACCCTAAATACACTGCAACTACACTCAGTTGCTTTGTCTTTGCTTCTGTACCAAGAGAACCGGCCATTATAAATCTTAATTTTACTATAGTCAGATTTCATGATACAATATCTGTGCATGGCGCATAAGGTTTCATAATGTTTTACATGTATGGACTCACTAAATGTCACTATTTGCTTGTTTGTGTTTTTCGTGCTGCATTTCATTCTGCTAGGGCACTCCACATCTCAAGAGATGTTCCATCTTTCAAGCACTGCATTAGTGACCTTTTGGTACAAAACTGGTAAGCAGACTTGTGCCATCTGAAGAGTTTTTGTGAAGTATCTTCTTACAACTCTGTGTATCATCTGATCCTGTTTGTCTGCATGTTTCGATGCTAAAATCAACTACAAAATGTAAGCACATGCTTAATAGGTACATTCAACCAGTTACAACCATCAATGTTACAAGGCTTGTATATTTCTTACACCATTTGGCTGGTCCTGTCTCCCTCCCATCCATCCCACCCCCCTTTGCATACAAAAAATGGGTGTGGCCCCCCTGGATCTCACCTCTCTCTTATCATGGGCTGCACTGGAAGGAGGTCCTATTCCTTAACTTTCCAAAAGTTTTGCAAACAAAAAATGGGCGTGGCCCCCTGAATCTTACCTCTCTCTTATCATGGGCTGCACTGGAAGGAGGTCCTATTAAAGAGGAGTGGTTCTGGAGCTCCATGGGTGGGGGAAGGGGCACGGCCTCCGCCTCCCCCTCCTCTTCGTCGATGGGAAGTTCGGTGACCCGAACCGTCGGCTTTAGGTCAACGTTCTCGCCGCTTGCCTGAGAAAAAAAAAACACAAGAGGGGAGGAGAGATTCGTGACTTTGGTGCCGGTAATGCCTGCCGATCGTCTTTGGAAAAATACAGCAGTATATTGTTGTTTTTTTCAGAGCTGTCTCATGACGTTACTCACCCTGACTCATACAAAGCTGTGACGCTACAGAGATCTAACCTCACAGACACAAACTCAGGAGTTGGTAGATATTACGTGGCGGTGCACGCTCCGGCAAAGATAAACTTACTGGTGAATAATGTCTGTAATCAAACACTTGTATCATAACTTTTTGTAACATAAGATGGTATCATCCCATTACCAATGTGCTCCCAGTTCTGAGCTGAGCTCCTTAAACTTCTATCCCACTTGGTGCTTGCTACAGGATCTGAGATGCCATTTTAATCGAGTACTTGGGTAATGAGTCATGTTCACAAAATGAAAATTGTCAAACAATCCTTGACAAGCGTCCTCTTAACATCAATTGCATCACAGTTACAGTCATAATGATCTTAATCATTATCATCATATATATTACCATCATCAACATGTCCATCAACATTATCAATATCAATATTCACAAAATTCAGTGAAATATTCAGTGAAACACCATCTACTTGTTCTTCATCATCATTTTTATCACCATCTCTTGAAATTATTTACATCTTGCTTAATATCATTACTATAATACAGTCCTCATTACCTCTTCCTCCCCCTTCTCCTGATCATCATCATCATCACTGTCATCTTCATCATAATCCTCCTCCTCCTCCTTGTCATCATCATTGTCATCGTCATAATCGTCATCATCATCTTCATCACCATCATCCTCATCATCATCACCATCACCATCATCATCCCTTTAATAATAACTTTCACCCTAACTACCATACCATCACATCTATAGAGTCTTCATTACCTCTTCCTTCTTCTCCTCTTCCTCCTCCTCATTACCATCATTATCACCATCATCATCATCATCATCATCATCATCATCATCAACATCATCATCACCACAACCACAACCACCACCACAACAACAACAGCAAGATACATCTTAATTTTGATTGAAATATCAATATTTGGGAGAAAAACTATAACCACTGCACCTATTTTTTTGCTTGAATTTATGCTGAGGCTCAAACCTCAAAATTCAAAATCCTGTATGTAATGACATCTCTGGTGAACTGTTGCACAATTGCGAATTACTCTACCTCTATTTAAAACACATGCCTAAAATGCTGGATCGTGATTGGCTGGATACATCAAATTTTGCTTGATTTTGATGTTTGAAGCTCAGCATAAATTCAGGCAAAAAAACAACAACAACAACACAACAAAAGCAAAAACAAACAAACAAACAAGCAAACAAGATAGTAATACTTTTTCTCCTATATCCCGCTCTGGGGATCTGACTTACCTCATGCACTACGTTGTCAATTCCCGCCAACTCCTCCCTCTCCCCGCCCTCTTGGCTTGTTTCTTCGATGAATGGCTCCTGGTGGGAAACAGACAAAAAAGAAGAAAAAATTGTAAATTCACCGGACACTGACTGACCAAACTACATAGACTGACCAGATGACCAAAGCAGTTCCCAAAGGTCGTAGCTGTCATTCACATGTCACTGCAGGGGGTCTGGATGGATGGAGCCAGTCTGGCCACGGCTTACGCACCAAACTGCAACATCATTCAAAATCATTCCAGAAAGAAACATTTTGTACCACTTCCTCCTGTAATTGATTGTCAAATGTCACTATGGATACAATTCTGTGGAATCTGTCCAGAACAGAGAATATATTTTTACCACAACTTCTTTCAATGACCTTCTCTGCCTGATTGATATAATAATTATAATGATTCATATGATAATGATTCATTATGTTTATAAGGTGCTAATCACACAAAAACATCTCTAAGCACTGAAAAGATAAGAGTAAGAGAAAGAAGGTAACAATACACATCAACGTTATTACTAACGCTTACTACGAGAGACCCTTGTCCTGTCTCTGTGTGAATATGAAGTACATTTTATTTCCTCTCTTTGAAGCAACTCTAATATATGCTTTACTTCATCTGGAATTGTAGGTACTCTGGTGTACCCCTAAAACCAAATATATGAAAAAGTGGTATACTGGGTTTCTTCAAAGAACTTTATTTCTTTTGATATCCATCAGAGCACCATTATCACATGACATTCATGTAGATGAAGATATCAACCATGGAAAACAGTACGCATGAAAGCAACCATGTATATGTATAGTGGATTGTCCATTTGAATTCCTTATATTTCTTTTTGCTCCTAACCACTTTAACAGTATTTTTTGACATAATATATATTAAATATTTTCATAGTCTTTTCGAACAGGTGATGAAGTCTGAATTTGTTAGCCAAAAAACCTCCTTCATAAATGGCTTGTGTATTTCACATAAGTTGGTGAGAGAGTGTGTGTGTGTGTGTGTGTGTGTGTGTTTGCATCTTTTCAAGGCAACTGCCAATCACAGGATTGCTTTACTTCCCTTTACACACACTTGATCTTCTGAGTATAACTCGTATTTGTAGCTCAAGCCCCAAGATCAATACAGACTGTGCACTACAGCTCAACACCGCTGTATTCAATCAACGTAGAATCATCTACTACCCGGTTTACGCACTACTCTCATATTCATGCATGCATGTGCGTATGTGTAGCTAAGATTCACAAGGTTGCATCAACGCAGAGAGAATTGAGCATAAGAGCAGATGAGAGAGGGAGGGAGCATAAGAGAAAGAGAATAGGAGCTGTAAAGAAAGAGGAGAGAAAAAGGCTGAAGAGAGAGAATATTCATAAAATCATAAACAATGAACAAGGAGGGTATTGATGTGGAAGGGGTGGGGGGGGGGGGGGGCAAGATGGTAGGTACAGACTTACATGTAAGCACCTGTTGTGCACCTGTACAATCCCACCATTGCATAAAACAATGGCAGCGAGTCAGATGTTAGCCAGTGAGGGCAAGGCTATCATTTCACCATGCACTCGACATTACACATATTATCAAGCTCACCAGCAAGGGTATTGTATGCACTTTTTATACACACACAAACACACAAACACAAACACGCACATAGACATCTACACACATGCTCACACACAAACACACCACACGTACGGTACACACAGACCTACCCTACATGGGCACAACCCACTAACTCATACACACACCTACCGTGTGCATGAGGTTTAATGCACAGTGGCAAGTAATGCTTATTGATGTGTACACTGTTGGATACACTACACACACAATAAATACCATTCATTGTGCATATCTATTTGCAAAGCCTACATCTACCAACAACCAAACCTGACCATACTTCTACAATAATTTTCGTCATATTTTATCAAGACTTTTGTATCTGTGAAATCTGTCTCTATCAATCTTTTTTCCTTTTCTCTGTTTTTTTCATCTCTGTATTTCTTCCCTTGTTTTCCCTTTTTGTCCACTTCATTGCAAGCTCACAAGTTGTGGATATTGCAGATAGCCCCTTGACATTTGCCGGTTGCATTAATACATCGCAACTGCACTCACCACAACGCTGTGAAAACCTTTCATTTTCTTTGAAACTAGGAGGCTGAGGGAGACAGAGAAGAGAGAGAGAGAGAGAGAAAGGAAGAGAGGGAGGCAGAATGTAAAGATGGAGAAGGGAGAGAGAGGGGGGAAGAGAGAGAAGGAGACAAACCCAAGAGAGAGAGAGAAATAATGCAAAAGGTCATTTTTGCCCAGTGAAGCAAGAGTTGGCATTTACACACTGTTTGAATTGCACGGGATGCATGCATGCCTCGCTTGCTTCGCGCACCCATCATGCAGCATTCTCTCATGCAGATACAACGCATCCACCGTACGACGACGTGGTACCTGTTGAGCGTCATTCCCGTGCGTCGCGTCTTCACGAATCTCTACGAATTTCCCCCACCGCCGTCGTCCTACCTTCCTCTGTACACACTGTGTGGGCAGTACAGCGTGCAATTCGATACATTTTGTTCAAATGAATTGTTTTTTCTCTCTTTTTTTTTTTGGGGGGGGGGAGAGATGAGGCTTCTTCCAAAGCCCTATGATTTTAAAATCTAATTTCCTTACAATCCCTTTGCAAAAAGGATGTGATTTGCACTTTCAGCCTTTCTCCAGCCATGTCTCTCTGCTACCATCTTCTTTTTTTCTCTGTCTGTCTCTCTATCTGTCTATTTTTCTATCTATCTATCCATCTATCTATCTATCTATCTCTCCATCCATCCATCCATCTATCTATCTATCTATCTAACAATCTATCTATCTTTCTATCTATCTATCTAACAATCTATCTATCTTTCTATCTATCTATCTATCTATCTATCTATCTATCTCATTTTACCTATTTTTTATCTCTCTTTCTCTCTATCTCTCTTTATGTATCTCTCTACATACCTCTCTCTCTATCTATCTATCTATCTTTCACTGTACCTATCTTTTTTTTTTCTATGTCTATCTCTTTCACAATCTCCCTTATCTATTTCTCTATCTCTATCTATCTCTTACATCTATCCGTCTTTGTATGTATTCATCTTTGTAGGGATGTACACATATCTATCTATATATCTCCCTCTACCAAATTCTCTTACTATCTATATATCTCAATGTGTATACTTCTTCTCTTTTTTTTCTCTCCCTATCCATTCACTGGTTCCTATTAAACATATGTTACATACCTTCTCCTCCTCCCCCCCCCCCCCCCTTTTTCGTGCCGTAGAGCTTACTTGAAAGTCTGTGGGGAATTGATCATATGCCCTATTCATCTGCTTCTCAGGGGATTCTGAAACTTTCACAGTTTGCCCATGACATACATACTGGGTTCCTGTGGGCAACAGTTTAGGGGAAAAATTGTTCTGCAAGATTTTGATCATTAATACATTTTTCCTCGTACCCTTTCCTGAAGAAAAAAAAAAACAAGCAAACAAAAAAAAAAAAAAAAAACAAACAATCTACAGCAATGGTACAATTTGGCAGGAAAATTGTACCTGTACTTGAATAACTGCAAAATACAATATTTCAAAACTCCCTCATGTACCTTTCTACAGTGTAGCATTGCACAGGAGAAGTTCATCATTTTGTGCATAGGGAAATTACACTCTCATCATGCAATGCCTCATTGGGCTATGACAACAGACTGTTAATAAATGAGTTATGTTCATTAGCACTGAACCCAATACAAATACTTCAATCATGCATCTAAGCCCCAATCAAACTGAAACCACTTTAAAAGAAATGCTTTGATTCTTACTTATGTGCACTCAATAGATTAGTATCCATATGCTGATCATTAAATCAGCCACATAAAGAAATATCTAATGCATAAGAATATCTAAAAGGGAAACAGACTGCACACGATGTTATCCTGACATTTTCATTTGGCATTATGTGCAGCTGTAGTTCTGACAAATTTGTGTCAAGAACTTGATGATCTTACTGAGAATAATATGGAGAGACTACAACATTTAACAGACATATGAAAGACTAATAGGCTTGCTTTGAAAGCTAGGAGTGTGGCCACAGTCTGTCCTTAATAGAGTTGTGGTGCAATGTATAATCAGCTAAAGATATGAAAACATGATATCCACATGAGAAGCACCATGCATTCGTAAACACTGATACACTCGCAGCTTGCAGCTTTCATGGTATAACTGTCATATGAATCAGCTGTGGTAATTTGCCAGATGACAATCTGCAGTACAATCATGGTAGAGAAGGGGAGACATGCTCCCCTCCCACCCCCCCCCCCCCCCCCCCCCCCCCCCCAGGATGAAATCAGTAGAAGATATGAAAGTGGGTAGATCAACTACTCTGTAGGCAACTAGTGGCAGACCTCAAGAAAGGATAGCTATACAGTCTCGTGTTCTTTCTTTGAAGCTTCCACACAAATTGTTGAACTCTTATGGTGCTGTCTTTGCAAATTGGCAGATACATGTATGTCTGAAACCTGATTGCCAGTGAATGGAGATTACCTAATCCCCTTAATCTCTTTTGTGTCACTGTGGCTTTTCTGTGGGACTGAAGGACTTTGATACACCTGAGAGTGGACTGTTAACCTATGATCAGGTCAGGTCTTGAGAAAATGATCTCAACCTGTTGAAGACTACATGAAGTCCTGAGTATACTTGGGCAGATGTCGATGAGAAATCATCATTATAGCAAAATCAGCTCATCCTCAATGGGTTAATGCTGACCAATGAAAAAGCACAACATGTAACAGCCACGATCCTGCGCACATAATGGGTCGAACACTGCAGTCCACGAGTAGAGTGCTCTTGTGCACAAAATTCTGATTCTGTCATAATTTCCTGGTACACTAGCTTAATTCAGCATATTTGTAGGAGTCTAGTACAAAATTATGATTTGTACACTGAGTGTATACATATTAGTTAACATGAAACAAACATGGAGACAACCACACACTTGGTCTGGTATTGACATAGAAAGTAAACTTCTAGGGGCAGGGGACTTCGCGATAAACAAGTATTCACTTAAACATGCTTGTAAAGAAGCATGGTCAGAATATCGCATTAAATGGGATGGTACGGTATTGGTGGAGGCGAAAATTTGGCTTTTAACTTTTTGTGAGATACCAAAAAACCACTTATGAAATAGTACAGAGCATACCATTCTGAGACAAATTCAAAGTTTATTTGATGAAAATCGGTTTTTGAATGGCTGAGACATCCAAAAACAAAGTAAAACAAAGCGATCATAATAATAATAAAAGTTGGGTCCCACCTTTTATTAGGACTGCCGAATTTTGCGTATCTTGGCCATTTCAAAACCAATTTTTATCAAGTAAACGTTGAATTCCTCTTGGAATTACATGCTCTTTCATATTTCTTAGGAGGGCTCTCATCATCTCACCCCAAAAATGTTAGAAACCTGAAGTTAGGTCTCGACCAAAACTACACGATCCCTTTAACATTCCAGGGATGTGAATTAGTATGATCATCAACAAGCAGACAAATCCTGGACCACAACTTTCCTTAAAAAAAAGACCACCACCCCCCCCCCCCCCCCCCCCAAAAAAAAAAAAATCCAACAATGACAATGCAGTAATGTGTGCTACAAGGTTAAATAACAGTACTTCCACTGACTGTAAAGCTTATGAAAACTCTTCTGTGATTGGTGTGAAAAATATCAGAATAATCAGTATAAGAGAATAATTCCAATTCAAAAGGTATAGGGGAGATTTGGAATGATGGATGCCAGTAACACTGTACTCCTCAGATGTGTGTGTGGTTTTTCTTAAGTACCTCTTTGATATTTAGTCATTTTTTCCTCCTCCTTCTTGGACTTGTTTACAACATTCTTCTCGGATAGAAATCAGCGTGTGGAGACTGAATACTCTCCATCCAGGCAAATCCAGTTTACTCTGCCCATGAAAACAACTGTGAGTGCTTTGAAAATATAAACAAGATGGCCGCATGGAGAGGAAAAAAGGAAAATAATTCGACTTTTTCCTTCCCTCTCATTCCTAAAAATAAAGCGCATCTTGTCTGTGTTCATCCAAATTCTGCCTCTGATATACTTCTTCTAAAGGAGAATTTAAATTTGACGGGTATAAATTTAGCTGCACAAACCCCTCAGGATGCTAGGCTCTCATTTTTACCGAAATGTCAAAAAATACCAAATACGTCATAGCGGAGGGAGACTATTTTTGGATAATATGCACACTGGCTACCGTACCGCCGGCGCGAGGCTGTGGTAGCAGTGATGAGAGGCAAGAGCCTGCACAGGGAGGGTAATAATACAGCACTGCTCGCTAGGATGTTTATTAATGGGGGAGGAAAAAGATGTGGGGGGGGGGGGGAAGAGATGGGAGGGCGGTGAGAGAAAGGGGTGGAAGGAGAAGGGGAGGGTAGGGGAGGTAAGGGGTAGGGGGGAGGGAAGGGAAGAGTCAAAGAGGGGGATGGAAGGAAGGGATGGAGGAGGAGAGCTAGGAGGATGAGGAGGGATTTTATGACGAGTTGGGATGGGGTAGATGAAAGAACTGATGAGGACTTACTGTATAAGATTGGAAGAGCAGAATAATTGTAAGTTGAGGGGAGGGGACAGGAAAGTAACATCTTGGGAGGAGGATGTTTAGAAGAGGAGAGGGGATGGGAGGAGGATATTTAGAAGAGGAGAGGGGATGGGAGGAAACAGGAGATGGATACAAGGATGTGGGATTTGGATGATGGAGGTCTATGGTACGAGGTTGAAAAGAAGAAGAGAAGAAAGATTTGTAGAATAGGACAAATGAAAAGAAGAGCAAAAAAAGAGAAGGAAGAACATATGTAGAACAGATCTAGTAAGACACACATTCACCTCATTCTTACACCCCTTATAATATACACAATCACTTTTTTCTGATTCAGAAATTAGATAAAACACACTGTGACTTCGTATTTGCTCAAACTGGTAAATGATTTAATCTGTTTGACCTTCACACTTATGATTACTGCAAACTGATATTTTTTTTTCAATGATTGGCTTGATTGAAACTACAATGTAGCAAGATATAATGATTTGTTGATCTAGATACCCAAAAATCCCAACTACATACATGTAGGAAGGAGCTCCAATACTGGCCCTCTAGCACAGAACAGGTGGCACTCAGATGCAACCTTCCAATTACTATCCATCCAAACTTCTTTCTGACGCAACCTTTACTCCTAAGAGCAAAGTGCCACCATTTTCATTTCCACCTGAGTAGGAGATGAACAGGAGATCACATCTCCTCATATTTTTGCTGAAAAATGAGAACCATGATCCTCGTCCTGCCTTCTGAAGCAGACTTTTCATGTATTTGATGGAGTGGTGGGCCAATACCACTACATGACAGATATTATAAATGTCATGTCCACATGTAACAAAGGGTCTGAATGAGCAGACTATTTGCCTTGTCCTTGACAGCTGTAAGATCAGCACCCCCACCCCATCCCCCCCTTCCAACACCCCTCTCCCCCATCCCCCATTCCCCCACCCACCCGCATCCACCGAGCTCCTGATTGCTTTCTTTAGCTTGGCATAGGCAATGCAATTGGCCGATACTACGTGCACTCACTCCGCGGTGACGTCAATAGCCGCCTTTAGCTTACATCAAACCTGCCTCTTATACAAGCTCTCAACTCCGTCTCCTACGCTTTCCTCTCTTCCTTCCCCTATGCTCCTTCTCGTTCCTCCCTCTTTTAAGCTCATTTATCTTCTTATAATATTCTCTTTCTTCTGTTAAACCGCTTTGCAAACCAAACTTTGACAGTGTGGCATGCAGGTTTTCTTCCTGATATTCACGGTACATACTATTCATCAGTTGACTGTTGCTTTCTTTGCCTTTCCGTATTTCTTTTCAGCACGACTGTAGTCATATTTACCTTGAACTCCTGGAGATTACAGATTATTGCACTCACTAGTTAAATGACAAACATTTTATAGAACTACATGAATTATTGAACACATCTTTTAATTGTTCAGGATTCCAGAAGACAGAAGGTCAATGTATCATAAAGTATGGCCATGTCATGAAGCATGGCTATGGTCCTCAGTGTATCACAAAATGATTATCTTACTTATCAAATTGCTGAAAAATTTCCTTTGCTTGTGATAGACTTGAAAGAATTGCACAAATCATGTCAATAATCTAAAAATTACTACAAAATTACTATATAAAATTTCTGCTCAATTACATCAAAATGAGTCCAAGAGTAATATCACAAGAATATAATTTTCTTGTTTAACCCCCCTCCCCCCCAAAAAAAATAGTATGTAAGCAAATATGACACATAATGACATCATCCCCTTACTTGGATTACCTGTCATTGTGTGAGATGGATCTATGGTTTTCTTTTTGTACAACAATAAATGCATAAAAGTAAAAAGTCTACATTAAAAAGGACATTTGTAATTTTTATAATGAATTTTCACAGATGTTTATTCGAATCAAATCAATGATTATGAAATCTTAATTGGGAGTTTACAGTGGGACTTCTCTGAGTGAGAAACTGATCCATGATTACTATGACATCCACTCAGCAGTGTATGTGGTATGCAAGGAGTTAACTTTGCATCTTAAACAATACTGTGACTTTCATTATGCCTAGGCAGAGTAAAAAAACAAACAAACCATAAAATCAAGTGCTCTGCAAGGAAATTCTATTATTCTCTTCAATCATTAGGGTATCACAAAGACAGTGTAACCTCACACAAAACTAGCTGATGGCTTCAACCTTCACTCATCACTGCACCACAGCCCTCTTGTTAATTTCAACCGAGGTGTGCAGCAGCAGCAACGTCAGAGGACGAAATCTCATGGGCAAATTGCATTGTCACTAGAAGACAAATCTCCCTTTTCAATGTGATTTCCACTATTCATCAGGGGCAGAGCTCAGTGGATGATTATGAAGTTCTTATCCACTCAAAAATGTTCCTCTGGGTAATTCTCCATGCAAGACTAAGACTAATTGACGGTCAGGCAATTGTCTCCCGATCGGTGATGACTTTATGGTGAAAATTGAATGTACCAAGGGCATGATGAATGCAATGCAAGGGGGAAAAATACAGCTAAAATGTGAGAAACATAAATTACTGAGAAAGAAAGACAGAGAGAGTGAGAGAGGGAGAGAGAGGGAGAGAGAGAAAGGAAGAAAGAAGGAGAAGTGGGTGTAACTCCTTTGAAAATCAGTCTTTTACTGAAAGAGCTATCCACCCTGAGAATGAAAATGAAGAGACAAATGAAATGTAATGAAATAAATGAAATAAAACTAAAAGCAGGCTTCAACGTCTGCAACTTAATGAGGTAACACCATGGCAACACACATTACTAACACACACACACACACACACACACACACACACACACTCCACACAAACATAACTGCAAACAAAGAGATACAGAACAATTAAAAGACCCAGAGATATAAATACAAATACATATAAACATAACGTCAGCTGAGAACAAGAAGGGTGCTGTCGCATTCTAAGATTTTAGTGTAAATATAAATGCAACAATCAAGTCTTGTAAAATAAAAAGTTTATTCAATAAAAAATGGGTAGATTTACAAGCATTGTTCCAAATGTAAGATAAAATACATTTGTAGCACCCTTGTGGTTAGAATTTTTTACATTTTACTGATAATGAAAATACCTCAAAATTGACATCATAATGTAGAGGAGATCAAGCTGTACAACATGATACCAATAACCCCCAAAACTGTGATAAAGCCCTTCTAATTCTCAGCCGATGATATATTCATCCATATCTCACGTCTGCCAACATTCCCATATCCAAATCAGGGAGATTCCACACAGCAATCAGGGAGATATCTGTGTGTTACATACATTTCAATGGGCAAAAATAATCCCCAAATCAGGGAGATTTTAATATTCTCTTATTCAGACATGAACAGATTTTGACATTTTCAGGGAGACTCCTGCAGAATCACGGAGACTTGGCAGCTCTGATATCTAAGAGAAGGAAGACAGATGGAGGTGGGGTGGGGTGGGGGGCAGATTATATGACAGAGACTGTGGAGGATAGCTAGCAAGAAAAAACCATGGTATGGACCTACCTGCCCCTTTTGGTCCTGTCTCCGGGCCCGGCCAGACCCGCCGGTCGATGATGTTCTGTTGGGCGCCTCTATCCTGTCCGGCCCCTTGGTGCCCGGCTTGCGGATCGGGCTGGTCAACCACTTCCTGTAGAAAGGGAGAGAGAGAGAGCAGAAGAAGAATCCTTGGTCACTACCGGTCAAGAACCTATCTCTGACCACAGCTCTGTTATCACTGTTTTACTTGCGAAGTTAAAGCAAAATGTACCTGAGAGAGGGAATTTCCCGAATTCTGCCAAAAAAGACGGAAAAAAAGAAAGAAAGACTACAAGAACAACCCCCCACAAACCACATGAACGCAGAATTTCTATCATTTTCATTTTATTTGCTGTAAGATTTTCTGTTGAAATGAAACAAAGTTTATACCTCATCTAAGGCAAGTAAACATATTAAAAAAAAATGTCTGCAATTTAGCCTCCAGCCAGCCATGGATGATTTTTAATGAAATACCTCAATAAATCAATCAATATCACTGTCACTTGAGACTATTACAGCACCACAGCAGGAAGATAACAAAATCTTTATGGAAACTTTTTTTTCCCACTGCTCTTCCATACACAATATTGGAGCATTTTATATAATCATGAGTTTCTGAACTGGAGAGTAATCTATGTAATGTATAACAAGCAAACTCATGCAATGAAAAACAAAAGGAAAAACAAATTGTTGAATCCTTTCATTTGAGCAAGCAGTATCTGAGTATACATCTATGGTTAAGGAAAAACTAACAAAACACAAGCGATGTAGATCAAAAGACTATCATCAGTGTGTACTGTATATGCTTATTAAAGTGTGTTATGTTTGCGTGTGTGTGCTTGTATGTGTGTTTGTGTGTGTGTGTGTGTGTATGTGTGTGTACATTTGTAGGTGGGTGGGAGTGTGTAAGGGTTTCAGCTTTTCAAGCCTACAGCAGCGAAGTTCACACGACTGTTATCACATATACTTGACTGCCATGTTTGTGTAACACTACTGGAGTGTACATTTGTATGTACGGCATTATACATTTCTATTGTCAATGAAAAAAAAAAGAAAGATCAACTGAGTAGTGGGAGGAATCTCTAAAGCTTAGCAAGGTTGAAAACTTCTCCTTCAAAATGCCAGAGGCTACGCGTATAGTGGCACAACCTGGTACAATCAATAGTAGAAGCTCACTGGTTCTGCCTGTGCAATCCACTATACAAACCCTATGGGGAATGATAATGCCCCGGGAGCTATGGGTTACGTTTATGCATGTACATAGATACACACATACATTGTACACACATTGTACATACATACATACATACACACAAACATACCGTTCATACACGTGTATACATATATACGTAAATACACACACACACACACAGTACATATACATACACATAAGGCGCGGTCAGACTTGCAAAAGATCGAGAAGTTTAAGATCGCGAAGTTTGGGCCATTTGTACGCCTCACGCTTTGGAGACACCGCCCGCAAACGGATCGAGAAGTTTCGCGAGAAGTTTCGCGGGAAGTTTGCGGTCACACTGGCAAAACTTCCAAATCGTAAAGATCGTGATCCTAAACTTCGCAATCTTTTGCCAGTCTGACCGCGCCTATTCATTTACACTGGTATTTATACATGATACATAAATATTATGTACTGTACACACGTACAATGTATGCCCATACATTCTACATACTGTACCAAAGTACAAAGACAGTATTAATATAAAGACAGACAAACTTACTTATAGACAAGTACAAACACAGAAGATTCTTCAGAGCGGAGGAGAGAGAGATATGTGCATATGTATATACACACAGAGATATATAAGCAGAAAGAGAACGAAGTGAGAGATGCATACATACACAAATATTGCATAGACAGTAGACGGGAGGCAGACACCATGTCAATCTCCACAGGTGTATTATGCTGACACAGGTGTCAGCCAGAAGCGGTTTACTGCTTCACCGGCAGAGAGAGAACGTAGGCCAACACAGAATCGGATCTCTTCCATAAAGTGGACATATTTCCTCAGTACGTCACATAAATATATGATGGAGAGCAACCGACCCTAAAAAGTAAAGATTACCCTCTTTCAGAGAGAGAGAGAAAAAAAAAAAATCTATAAAGGGACTATGCCATCACGATAGACACCCACGTACTTAGTAGCAGTATTTTGTGGAAATCTAGTTAAAGGTTTTCCACTCTCTTGACAATAATACAAGTGATCTTCTTTTAATTTTTTTCTTCCCTTCTTTGATTATTTAAAAATGATGGATTGAGTGATCTATTTATCGGTCACTGATGTCATCGGAACCGTGTGGGTCACTTTAGTAAGTATCCGTAAGGAGCATTCTTCCATGCCATTCCTTTGATACGATGGTCAGTCCCATGGTACCGGTCATTCCCATGACACTGGTCAGTCTCATTATACTGATGGTCAGTCATCCCCACCCATGAGGTGAGATGGATAGTTACCAGTTAAATTAAATCATGATCTCAGTGTCTGTGTGTATGTATGTGTATGTGTGTACATCTGTCTATGGGTGTGTGGGTGTGTGGGTGTGTGTCTGTGTGTCAGACTATGCCAGCGGAACTGTTACATGAAGCAGCAACGTAATCACTCCAAGACATTCTTCATTCATGCTCAGATGTGTTCTCTGTTGTTCAGCAATATTGAAGGGATAAAAAAACATCAGGTGCTCGATAGATAACCCCCACACAAAACACACATAGGTACACACAAACACACATACATACACACACCCACACACAAACACAATGATGGAAAATATATTCGGTAGCCTTTTTTGCAAACTAGGTCACCCTATACAAATGTGTCAACCTAATAAAGTCATTTTATTCAGGATGCCTAGATGAATGTGAAGATCCCTATTCAGCAACACACTGTACAATGTCAGCAGTCATCAGCCCTCTGTAAACAGTCTATCACCGTCATGAACACAATAACTTCACATTCCACCTTTTGCGAATCTGTAGGATCATACCGTTCAGTATGCCGCTGAACTTCATGTCTCTCCAGTAGCATGACAGCGGGTGATTGGGGTGGGGCAGGGGGTTGGTGGTGGTGGTGGTGTAAATGGAAGCATTTAGGGTATAATGTGGGAATATAACACATTTCGCAGCCCACAATTATCTCTATACATACTGGAGGGGGCGGGCGGAAGACATGCATACACTTGTAGAAATAGCATTAGGAGCAAAACCTACAAATAGAACATGTTCTCATGCTAGACACCCACATAAAAAGGATGCTGATAATTTTCACACCCACACAATGCAATTTTCTACATTACATAAACAAATATAATACTTAATTGATATTCTTCATTTCTTTTCTTCCTTGTTTTGGGTCAGGGAATGAAGAATACGACCCACGACTATTTTACCTTGGGGGAGGAAAGTAATTCTGACTTAATTGTTGACTCAGTTCTCGAGAAAAGGAGATTATCATTGTCATATTTTTTTCCAAGCACAATCTCCATGGCTTCACCTCATAGCATAAAGATGCCACATCTAAGCTTCTCGCTGCTGCATATGCCAGTTGTTAGCGCTCACATTCATGTACCCAGCTGAGAACACCACCTGGGAACTCTCAAAATGGAGGATCTGTTTTCGTACGAGCTTATTTTCATAAGGATGCTGCGGGCAGACGTGCAAAGCATCAAGCAATGAAAGCAGCTTATGCCTTGAGCTTTGGATGACAGAAGACAGGGAACATTGCCAGCAATCTCACAGAGACATTTTCAAACTCTAAAAATAGCTCATTGTTGAAGATACCAATACTTTCTATGCTAATCAAAAATATCTAAGAGGGTCTAAATTAAACCAAATTCTGTTAAAGTATTTGAGAATAATCTCAAGAAGTATCTATTTCATTTGGTTTACAATAATCGATTATCATTGTTTCACATATGTCCTGTACTATTTCACTTTGTCGTTTTTTCTGCCTCTTATGTATCTGTAAGTAATTTGTATCTTGCACATGGTAGTGCCTTGAGCATTTATTTATTAGATGGATTTGGCACCTTAAAAGTCCCATATATACTTTTATCAATATCATCATTACTAGAATCGCATTTGTCTGATTGTGGATCTGGACGCATTTTGTTTGATTCTGGGTGCACATTTGTAATCTAAATGGTTTCAAACTTCCAAGGCACAATTCAAACGGTGGTGCTCACTTGTACAGCATGTTTGTAGGTAAGAAAATCAAGAACTGCACAGTTGATTGACCAGCTGTGGAATCTAGTACTACAACACCTTAATAGAAAGTTGTTCGCGGTTGGCAGCCAGTGAGGGGAATGAGCACTCGGCAAATCTGAACACGTTTAATTTTAGAGATGTTTCACAAATGTGTTTACATATATGGGTCTCTATCTGTAAGTCTGAAACACCCCTGAAAGAAAGAGATCATTTGAGCATGTTCAGAGACACAGCGGAGGTTGAGAAATACCTCAAGGATATTTCCCATCATTGAAGAAGAGACGGCAGGATGGTCACACACTCTGAGTTCCCATGAACATCGAACATCGACATAGAAAAGGTGCCCAGCTCCTTGCTTCCCCCTATCATGCTCAGCTCATGATACTGCTCCTAGTCTCGATTCCAGAATGGCTGAATTTTGGTATGGCAACATTTCATACTTTCTTCCCTGCTAACACGCCTCTACCATTCTGATTAATAATTATTTCACTCAACTTACTATCAATCGCACATTATAGACAAGTACATGTAAGTATACTTGTCTGCGATGTAACAATGGAAATATTAAATCTTCGAGATTTAAATTCACACGTTATATTGTGCACATGGCCTAAAACTGCTGCTGCTGGGCTAACTGGTGCTGGCAGGATGATATGCAACTCAAATTTTAAATGTTGTGATTCTCCTCCTACACATTTGTCGCCTTTCTACACTCTCCCAGCTGTTCAAATTATGAACTGCCCTCTGCCATGAATACCACTGTGCTCCAGATATCAAATGTTAAAGCAAAGGCAAATTGTTGTACCTGTAGTTTCTCATTTGCAGACGTAGAGTATTTATTACAGGAACTCAGCTTACCATCCTCAGTGTCAATTTTCATAAAGAATCTTAACCCGTTGAGGACGAGTCCCGAGTATACTCGGGCAGGTGTCTATGGGAAATGCGTGTTGTAGCAAAATCAAACCGTCCTCAACAGGTTAAGAAATTCTGGGGTTGTTTTTAAGTAATTTGTTATCATGACTCTTTTCACTACATAAAGAATATTGATCACTATCATATGTACCTAGTGTTAACAATGAGCTACATGAAAGGCTGATTATTTCTGTGGCAATTTTTATATTTATTGCACATTGTGTATGTACCTGTTGTTTAAAGGACAAGTTCACCTTCATAAACATAAGGATTGAGAGAATGCAGCAATATTAGTAGAACGCATCAGTGAAAGTTTGAGGAAAATTAGACAATTGATGCAAAAGTTATGAATTTTAAAAATTTTTGTGTTGGAACTGCTGGATGAGGAGACTACTACAGCTTGTGATGTCATATGCGTACAACAGTATAAAGAAAATGTAAAGAAAATTCAACATATTTTCACTTTTTTCGTGTAATAAGAGAGCACTTGACTTGCCTCTTTCTAAAGGCAGGGGGAATAATATTACCCATAACATACGTCAGTAACAAGTCAAGGGAATTTGTACTTTTTTCAAAAGATGAAATTTTGTGAAATTCTCTTTATATTTTCCTTCTATTGTTGTACTCATGTGACATCATACACTGCAGTTGTCTTCTCATACAGCAGTGACTGCACAAAAACTTCAAAAATTCATTATTTTTGAACGAATTGTCTAATTTTCCTCAAACTTTCAATGATGTATTCTACTAATATTGCTACATTCTCTCAATCCTTATGTTTATGAAGGTGAACTTGTCCTTTAAATACAAAAACTCATTAAGGCAAACTGGTTTTGTTTACTTTCGATTTGCTTTATTTGTTAAGACCAGTTATTTATGAAGCACTAAAGTTCACCAATCACCTAATGAGGATATTTCCACATAGTTAAAATGAAATTATTACTTTCTTTTCTGTTAATTGAGCTCTTAAGTTGTACTGCCTAGCCGAAAGTGAACTCATATCACAAAATACTCATAAAGTGAATTAAACTCTTGACAGAACTCATCTAACAATTAACTCCAGTCTCCCATAAAGATTCATGAGACTGGAAAGTTGATGCTTGTCAGAAGTATAAAGGAGCTACGTTATGACTGAATGACCCCTGAGTAATGGTCAAATTACGAGACCTATGGTCAGTAAAAACTGGATGGACTTGTTTAGGAAGCAGCTAAAAAATGGTGCAATGAATCTTTCCTCATTTTCCCCTCTGGTGCAGTCAGCTCTTGTTTTCCTAATTGCTGTTGTTTTCAGCTGAATAGATTGCTTCCCTTTCCTTGTTTACTGGAAACCCAATGCTGCATTCCATGTTGGATCATCTTGGGAAATCCCCTAAAAGATGACCCGACCTGGTTATTGTTTCACGGATTGCAAAACATATGTTTACACATATATTGTCAGCTGAGAACCACAAGGACGCTATCATGTTCTAAGATTTGAGCATAAGTAGAAACAAAACAATACATTTTCATCATGACATACATAGTTTAATCAATAAAAATGAGTAGATTTATAAGCGTTGTTCCCAAAATTGGGTAAAATAGAGCTCTTGTGCTTCTAATTTGTTACAGTCTACTGAAAATTAAAATAACCTAAAATTGACATCATAATGTAGAGGAGACTGAGCTCTACAATGTGATAGCAATAACTCAATATTCCCTAAAATTGCGATAACGCCCTTCTGGTTCTCAGCCAATGATATGTGTGTATAGGGGTGTGCAATATGTGTTCCATATGGATTTGAATATGTCTGCATATAAGAAATGTGTTTGGAATATACATACTTGGGTGCACATGGTACTGTATGAGCTGAAATTTCCGCGTACAGATATTTTCGCGAATTGCTACTTCTAGGACATTTTCGCGTGTTGTTAATTTCGCGGTTGCGAGGGTCTCGCACATTTTTGTTTTCGCGTGTGGTTATTTTCGTGGTTCAAAGGCGATTCGCGAAATTCGCGAAAATAAAACCACTGCGAAAATTTCAGCACGTACAGTAACATATACTTTAATAGGGTACGTGGCAAGCCCTTTTCAGACCACATGTGTGAACATACCCCAAGTTTGTGCTGAAATGAGTAGGCACATCATTCAATCTGCAACAAAAACAGCATCAAGGAAAAAAACACAACAACAGTACAACTACATTCCTGAAACTATCAAGGACAGCACTAGCCTTGACTTCAGCCCGAGGCAGGCATAAAGTTATCACGATACATGAGGAAGGAAATCTAGCCTTGAGGTAGAAAGGCAGGTTACTCCAGGAGAGCAGACTACACGTAGAAAACATGTTTTCACATGATTTCACCTGTGAAGAGTTTTCATCTTCTTCTTCTTTAGAAAAGGTAAAAAAAAACAACAGCAGACAAAAGGAAGTGAGGAGTTTATAACCTCACAAAGGGCACCCCTCTGTTCAGCAGATGAAAGAGAGAAAAAAAAGAATGGGAGAAATGGGAAAGGAGAGACAAATAGATAGAAAGTGAAATGGAGATAGGAGGGAGAGAGAGTACGGAATGTATTGAGGCAGTTTGCAAACTTTTGTCCTACAGACATTCACAGAGCTTTCTGATGGTGATCATTGGTAACAGATATAGACATGAAAAGAGCAAACTGAAAGAGAGAGATGGGGAAAGATGGGGGGAAATGGAAGAGAGTGGAGAGAAGAAAGGAGGCAGTGGCAAAGATTTTAAATACCATCAAACATTTTTCAAGAAAGCTCTTACATTCCTTAATGTGAGAACTAATGTAAAGGGGAAGGAAAATGCAAAAAAAAAAGAGAGAAAAAGTAAGGGACAAAAAGGAATGTATGAGATGATTGTCAGACTTGCAAAGACAAAAGAAGAGAGAAAAGAGAACGTGAGAGAATAAAAAGGAGAGAAAAAAAGAAAGGCTTAGAACAAGAACTGCAGAAAAAAAGGAGAAAATTTGTGAATAGATGAGCTGAAGTAGATTTGAGAGACAATAAACATGAGAAAGGGAGATATAAAAATGAACCTGATAAAAAATAAATGAGAATCAAGAGAAAGAAACAAAAAGAAGGAAAGGCTGTTAGAAGGTTGGAATAAGAGAATGAAGAGGAATATGATACAAGGAACCATGGTAGGAAAAGAAAACCAAAACAGAGAAGAGATGAACTGAAGATTGGAGAGAGTGAACGAGAAATATGCTCATGTGCTTGATATAAGGGATCGTAAAATGAAATGGAACCTTTAACTTTATGTGCCATGTTCACATGCCCAACTCAGTCGACGGCGTGCTAACTTTGCATATTCTGCTCAAACGCACAAACCCTACCAAACCGATATAGATAAACCACCAAATGCCATAGTACAATAAAAGCATTTCTCTTGATTCCGTTCCTCTCACATATAGCTTGCATTTTATGTGGTGACTGACTAGCAAGCAGTGTTCCCTACTGGATTTGCGTGTAAATTCTGTTCTGTCACTATTTCATGTGCAAGAGTCATGCCTTTACAGTAATGTAGATACTGGGCATTTGAAAGAAAAATAATCATAGATTTGCCACACAATTTACATCAAAGAAAAGCCTGGCATTTCCTCTAGGACTTTGCTCACTGCATGTCCAATTCAACAGAAATTTATAAAAGTTACACAGATTTGAAAAACAGAATGATTTCTTAAAGAACGACTACATAGCTGTCTCAGAATAATGTGGCACACACACAGGGGGTTTCCACCATGGCACATAAAGAGTTAAAGTTCTAAAGAGATGGAAGAAAGGAGAAAGAGATGAGAGATGGTAGGAGCGAGGGAACGAGAGAAAATATGCTGATGTGGATTCAGGGAAGTGTAAGGACAAAAGGTTGTCTGCAAATCAGCGCTGAAACTTTTTACGGGGCAATCATGCGTGCTGCCACAATCCTCGAAATGACAAAAAAAGTGTAAATCAAAGGTTATCTCTGCTCTTTTTCCCCTTTCTCTCTTACTCTTTGAAGACCACAAACAACTTTACACATGATGCTCTGGAAAGCGGGGAAGCTGATAGATTCAGTGCACTTTCTGTCGACTTGTGAATCTGCAACAACCTGTATCATTTGATTGACAGATGTCAAAGAAACTTTCTTAAAAGTTTGCACTACATGGAAACTTGTTTCATTGTACAGTGACAGTTCATTTACCCTCAATTTTTGGAGGGTATTGAGTTATCGATATCACATTGTACAGCTTGATCTCCTCTATAGACATCATGGTGTCAATTTTAAATCCTTTTAATTTTTGGTAAAATTTAAACATCAAAACAATAAGGGCGCTATTTTACTTCACTATTTTGCTTATAAATCGACCCACTTTTGGTTAACTACACTTTTTATTTCATGAAAACTGATTGTTTCATTTTCATTTCGCTCAAATTCTTGAACTCGATGGCAACTTTCTGGTTCCTAGCCAGCGATATAGCATGCAAAGCTGTTTCACTGGAATTGATTTTGGTAATCCTTCTAACCTTATCTTTCACATAAAGTCAAGAATTAATGTCATCGTGATACAGTACACGTTGAGGTATACTGTCAAAGCTGTCATTTTCCAGCTAAAACTTTTGTAGTCCCCCTCTAAAACTTCTGAAAGTCAACTTGAGGGATCAGTTTTGCGGATTTCACAAATCACTGTTTGTCCATGAATTTAAGAACATGCATAAGCATCACGAACAGACAGGTATCCAATAGTACATATACGATAGCACTGGTGTCAAATTGCAAGAACAACATCTCGCAAAAAAAAAAAAAAAAATGTCTGCGATGCCTCATTCATGAAAATATCTGCGTGCAAAAATAATAGCTTTCATAGTAATCCTTATTCACCACCAGAAAGATTCCAGACATCTGTTGCAATGGGGGAGGTGGGGGTGTGGGGGGGGGGGGGGGCTGGGGTAGGAATGAAATTAAGCCAATAAATGTGCAGAGTGAAGGCTTAAAGGACAAGTCCACCTTCATACACATGTGGATTGAAAGACGCCAACAATATTATTAGAACACATCAGTGAAAGTTTGGGGAAAATCGGACAATCCATTCAAAAATTATGAATCTTTGAAGTATCTGCGCAGTCACTACTGGATGAGAAGACTACTACAGTGTTTGATGTCACATGCGTACAACGATATAAGGAAAATAAAAAGAGAATTTCACAAAACTTTACTTTTTGAATAAAGTGCATATTTCTTTGACTTTTTACTGACGTACGTTAAGGGTAATATTATTCACCCTGCCTTCTGAAAGAGAGAAGTTGAGAGTTCTTTTGTTATTCGAAAAAAGTGAAAATATGTTGAATTTTCTTTATTCTTTCTTTATATCGTTGTACACATGTGACATCACAAGCTATAGTAGTCTTATCATCCAGCCGTGACTGAGCAGAAACTTCAAAAATTTTGAACAGACTGTCCGATTTTCCTCAAACTGTCACTGATGTGTTCTACTAATATTGCTGCATTCACTAAACCCACATGTCTATGAAGGTGAACTTGTCCTTTAACCAAGGAAGTTTCCCCCTAAGAATTTATGTCTATGGTCAGTAATGCTTCAAAATCAAATTTTTGGAGGCAAACAACTACATTTCATGGCAGTGTGACAACAGCCTTAGACTTTGTTTACAAAATTGCACCCTAAAATTCTTAGAAATCAGGCAAGGGTGATATCGTTCCCATTAAAGTTATGATAATGATCAATGTCATACATGATTGTGAAGGACGTATCATATACGAGAATCTAAGAACAATGGGAGGGACGAGAGATTGACCAGTGTATTGGTCACTGGGGAGATAACAAGAATTGTCATCAACAAAGCATTCATTGAATAACAATGAAATTGGAGGTAATGTAATATCTAGTTTAGTGGCACCTGTCTGCTATGGGGGGAGGGGGGGGGGGAGGTGGAAGCATGCTTAACCCTATAAAGCCCAAGGGGGGGCACATTGTGCCCCCCCTACCAGATTTTCGTTTGCCACTCCTTCATCCTTAATCCGATTTCAACCAAATTTGGTGACTTTTCCTAAAATCTTATTGCGAACATTTTGATATATAATTTAGTTATATTTGATGTTGCTGGTTGCCATGGCAACCATAAACTGACAACCATGTCAGTCAGATTTTGCATCTTTTTTCTGTTCCCATTTCATTTAACAGCATTACAGTGTATGAAATGGGTGTTTCTTGGCTGAAATTTGTTGAAGAAGCAAAATTTGAAGTAATCATGGTCCTGGAAAGTTTTTCTTATTATTTCCTTTGTTTTTATGTGACAAATTCATAAAACAATAGATATAATAGAGATAATTGAAAACAATAATATTTTCTACAGATTGCCCTTATATTTTGAGTTATTTTGATTCCTTCACCCAAGTTATGCCTCTAATATCATTAGTTTATCATATTTTCAATTTGCAATCTCAAAATTCCACTATTATGCAAATATGAAATGTCATAACTATACGTGTACCCATCCCAAACATTTCATCTCAGGTTTCATAATGTATCACTACAAAGTGTGTATGTTGATATGAATAGCGCCCCCATGTGGTGACCTTGAGAAATTTCAAACATAACAAATAATAAAATTCCACTTGCTTATAATTTGTGGCAAATATGAAAATGATTGGTCTATAATAAGACATATATAATGGGATAAAGAAATTATACCAAAAAAATCATGTTTTTCGCATATTTCCTATGTATTTCTTTATATTTTTGTAAATAACGCCCTCCATGGGTGACCTTGTGAAAATTCAAATGTACGGTCATGTAGAGTATGAGTTACTCTACCCACGTGCCAAATATGACGATGATACATCAAATAATAAAAAAAAATATATAGGGGGGCACAATGTGCCCCCCCTTGGGCCTGCGAGGGGTCAAAATAGCTTGGGCTTAATAGGGTTAAGAAGAGGGATGATGGGTTTAATGGAAGTACTGTGAATGATTTTCAAAGCTCCAGATACAAAGCATGTTCCCTAACTGTGCTGTAAATGTGTCGTTTTACACTACAGAGTGCTTGGGGGTAGGAAATGGATAGGAGAAGGGGTATAGAAGTGGGACAATTTACATATATAATGGAGCGCAGCATGTATAGCCTTAAAAATGAAGCCTCCCCCCCCCCCCCCCTCCATCCCCCATGTGCATTTACCGTGAAGCTCATATCCTGCCAGAGGAGACACTGTATATAATCACATTTCTCATTAGCATAATGATCTACATTGTGACAGAATGGGGAATGATATGAGGTGAGAGAGGGAGAGAGGAATAGAGGAGATACAGGAAGATAATATATTGTCATATTTTTCATTAGCATAATGATCTACATTATGACACAACGGGGGTTGATATGAGGCAAGATAGAAAGAGAGAGATAAGAGAGGAGACATATGAAAGATATATAAGAAAAATGATAAAGAAGGAAATTAGAAAGGAAAAGAGAGATAGAATGCAAAGAGAATAAAAAGAGAGAGGGAGAGATATCATGAGAGATAAAAATTGAGAGAAACATGATATATTCCTTTGAAGAAAGATGGAGATAGAGAGAAACATAATGATATATTCCTTTCATAAGAGATGGAGATAGAAACATTATGATATGTTCCTTTTATGAGAGATGGAGATAGAGAGAAACAATAATATATTCCTTTTTTGAGAGAGATGGAGATAGAAACATAATGATATATTCCTTTCATGAGAGACGGAGATAAAGAGAATCATAATGATATATTCCTTTATGAGAGATGGAGAGAGAAAAAAAATGATATATGCCTTTAATGAAAGATGGAGATAGAGAGAAACAAAATAATATATTCCTTTTATGAGAAACAGAAACAGAGAGAAACATAATCATATATTCCTTTGTTCGGGAAATAAAGAGAAAATCATCTTACTTTATACTGCCCTTCCTCTTGGGTCCTTGTAAGTCATTGTTGTTGATTGGCAGACTGCCTGGGGTGCCTCCTTCAAGTTCTGCAGAACAAAAGGTTGGTGTAGAAAGATAGAGAAAGATGGTGAAAGGTAGGTATTAATCAACTACAAACATATCAGAAGCATATTACTTTGGAGAATGTCATACCTGCTGTACAGGAGGTACTTCAGTAACAGAATCACTGTAGAAAGATAGTAATGTAATGAAGCTATTGAAAAGGATATACAAGAAAACCAATTTGTTCTCATTTTCTCATCAAAAAATCTAGCAGCATGTTAATGAGTATTTAGATGTGTTTAAGAGAATTAAAGGGATGATATAGTTTTGGTTGAGGTAGGTGGGACCCTGCTTTTATTAGAATCAATTTGTGTTTGGATATCTCAGTCATTTCAAAAGCAAATCTCAGTCATTTCAAAAGCAATTCTCATCAAATAAACCACTTACAAACCATGAAAGAGCATACAATTTTAAGAGGAATTCAGAGTTTATTTGATGAAAATCAGTTTTGAGTTGGCTGAAATATCCAAAAACAAAGTGGTCCTAATGAAAGGAGAGACCCACCCACCTCAACCAAAACTATACCATCCCTTTAGGCATCATTTCGACATACACAAATATCACCTGAGTGACTGAAAATAAAGTGAATAACAGAAGCAAAAAGTTTACAAGCAAGTTCTTGACAGACTGCGAAAACCCTTATTACAAGGCATGCTGTCCATAGTTCAGACCATTGTCGCTTTCAGATACTTCCATACCCCAATTAAGAAATGAAATAACAACTTCCTGGAAAACCTGATCGCAAATCTTTCCTGGAAGTTTCAGGGGAAGAAAAAATTAGCACAATTAAGGCAAATTTTCTTGTAAATCATATTAGTATAAACCCTCTTGACAAAGAGAATCCATCAACACCCAGATAACTAGAATCAGCTTGGCAAAGTCATTGATACACTAATTGCCATACAGGGAAATAAGCAAGTGATGTTATGATAAACACACAAGACACACAATACCAACAAAAACAACAACGAATGTGTTAGTTCCTCTTTGACAAAGCCCTAAGAAACAATAACAACAACAATAAAGGTGTAAGTTCCTCTTTGGTAAGCCCCTGGACCCATGAGAGACAGATGGATTCCACATCCTTTCCCACGAATTCTAGGCCTTCATTAGGGAAATTTCTACGAAGACCTTTGAAATCTGATCTGCAAATTTCATACTTTTTACAGACACACATGCATACGCAAACATATAAGCCATAATGCAAATAAGAACATATGACTGCCTTGGTCCACTGCAACAGCATACTGACTTTGCCCACTTAGTCAAATACCTGAAAAATATTAAATAATGGGAGCATCAGCTGAAAAAATCTGACCCGGTTAAAGAAACATTTGAGAAGTATGAACATTGGTACAAATGGTATGATATTGACACGGATGTTAATAAGCATCTCTATCCTTTATACCATAATACAACGATGCATCATTCTATACCTACAGACTGTCAGTGTTGTTTCATTACTATTACCACAGCTATCATCCATCTTGACGAGAATTCAAGCTGGAAAAAAAAATCATACACTTCTCATCATATTGCTCCTGCTTTGTAATGATCTAGAAATTAAGACTTAATATACGAGGAGGGATCATAATATAACACAATTGCTTACAAAAAATAACAACTTCATAGCAAGTATCAAACAAATCAAAGGGAGAAATGAGGAGTTATACATTAGAACCTTTTCTCATTTGAAAGTGCAATTGTGACATGAATCAATGATTTTCATTAAACTGGAAAATGTTAAAATCCATGATATGCCCTTCTTTTTCCTTTCGTTCAATTTCATCTGTACTTCTACCATATGTGGGTTTGATATTCCTCTTGACTTGAAAGTCAACTTGAGTAAAGATTGAAGTTTCCCTCTAAAACTTTTGCAGTCCCTTTTTGAAATTTCTGAAAGTCAACTCAAGTAGTTATTGGGGTTTTCCTGTAAAACTTCTGCAGTCTCCCTCAAAAACTTCTGAAAGTCAACTCCAGTAGAAATTGGAGTTTCCCTCTAAAACTTTTGCAGTCTACCTCTAAAACTTCTGAAAGTCAATTTGAGTAGAGATTGGAGTTTATCTCTCAAACTTTAAGAGTCTCCCTCTAAAACTTTTAAAAGTCAGCTTGGAGTTTCCCTCTAAGACTTTTGTAGTCTCCCTCTAAAACTTCACCTGAAAGTCAAGTAGAGTACGCATTGGCATTTCTTTCTAAAAGTTTTGCTGAAAGATTGAAGGTATGAAACAGAGAGATAGAGAGAGTTTATTTTCTGCAGCTTTCACAATATCAAAAGCTTTATCTCCCTCACTCCTCCCCTATCTGTCTCTCTGCTAAGTTGGGTATCTTTTACTTCAAAGAATAAAATGTCTGCATTGCAGAGGCTCTGTCATGCCTGGTCGTATTTCCAAAGAATTATCAAGAGTTGGTACACGAGTGCATGGTGATTCATCCATCCAGACGAACACAAAACACGGCAAAGACTACAGTAAAGTGTCAAAAGTCACACAATTCCCCCCCCCCCCCCTCATTCTGGTGGCTAGACTGATATGATGTCATCTGGGTTCTCTTCCAACGTAACTCTCCCCCCTTCTTCCCCCATCCCTCCCTCTCTCTCTCTCTCTCTCTTTAAACAACAATGATGTGAAAAATACAAGCAATCTTCAGGATCACGATAACAAAAGAACGCACAAATCTTTCCAGAAGTGAAATACTGTTAAATAGGGAGGCCGGGGCCTGGTATACAGGTGCTGTTATGACTTGTTGATCCCCCTATTGACAACAATCATCTATGGAAGAATGCATTGCTTGCGGATTGGTTACAGTCTCTTTTCAATACCTTTCAGTAAAGATGGACTAGAGGTAACTGCAAGCACTGATAGTCTGATGATTATCGGGCACAAAATGGCGGCCTCACAGGCTGCTCATAATTTAAGACAGGAGGAGTAATTTCCCCATCCCCAATCCCGCTGGAAAAGGGAATGAATTGTTTATTATTGGCATACAATGTCCTTACGTTTGTTTAGCACTCCATATACTGCTTAAATGTTTCACAACTTTCTGACACTTTTGTTTAAACCTATCCCAATCTCCAGCAAGGGTTTCATCGGGCCTTCGTACGTTGTTCCGACAAAACAGCAACAGCTCAAAGACGTAGGCAGGAGGATCACTCCGCATACACCCACGTATCGTTGTATTGTCTGCATCTGGTAATCAATGCACCACAAACACAAACATGCATTTTGTATGGATGTAAGAACGGCAGTGCCGTCACCTCACGCTGTGCTGCAGTGTCTTCGGAAATAAAGAGCTGTAAATATGGTGTATCTTCCCCCCACTACTTAGGCATGTGCTGGTGCATGTGAGTTTGTTCGTAATTCAACGGCTTGCCATCGCGTGTCAAATTGTGCCTTGATTGTTATTTTCACGTGAAGATGAAGCAACTTCTGCCTATTTACCTCTGCCAAGAATCTCTCTCTCTCTTTCTTTTGCTGCCACTTGTTTGTTTGTTTGTTACGTGCTTGTCTGCATGTTTGTTGATTAGTAATATTACTGGTCAAGTTTTGAAGGGTTTCTGATGAAATTTCAGTACAATTTGTGGCAAAAGGAACTGGTGATTAGTTTCTTGAGGTAATGGATCTGGACCAAGAATCTGAGGATTTTTCTTTTCTCTACATGGGGATGTGTGCTCGGATCTATGGCACTAGTGATGTTATATCCTCGGCAGGGGTCGGCAACTATCCCGGTGCTTCTAATTTTTTAAGAGCGATGATTACCGTTTACTCTACGATAAGTCTTTGCAGCTATGCCTTCCGGGTTCTCTTGCATTGAAGCGCCATCTGCAAGAACAAAATCCGTACAACGTTGGCAATAATGATAATATGATTTGAAGCCACAGCAATCAGAAAAATCTCCCCCACATCTGGATACATCTTCAATCCTACTAGCCAAGTTCAATCCTCGCCAGAGCATGTTGCGGCATGTTTCTCCTACATCCAGGACTACAGTCAGATTATGAAAATCACCGTCATCATTTTCCTAAGATTCACTCACACTTAATCTGTGATATTAAACTTTACCTTGACAAATTGTTGTTCATGGTCAGTGATGTTCCACAGAAATGAGGAAAAGATGCATCTTTTCTTTTCTGTGGTAATGCTTGCAAAATTTTCTCCAACTACATCCAAAAGCAGAAACTGAAAAGAAGGCTCATCAGTAACACCTTCCTATCTACCAATTGCAAAATATTCAACAACATTATGAGGAAGTTACATATGAGGAGGCCCAGTAGTAACACCTTTGTTTCTACCAACTCCGACAACATTTGACAACATTTATATATGACAAGTTTGAAGGCAGCTGAAGCACATGTATCCTGATGTAGCAGGTTGTAGCAACGCTGGCAACTTTTGGCATCCCACTAAAAATTGAAAGTCAAGGGCCTTTGGTCTGGTGGCGGCAATTGACACTATGATTCTACAGGCACTTGATAGATCTACATGTACTTGTCACATCACCCTAACAGAGCACTGGTCAAAGATAAGATATTCGGCACGGTCAAAGCCGCAGTGGTCTTCTCGTGCGGACATCCCATTTGAGTTATCAACAGTCATTTACCAGCAGCAACATATGAACCCACTATCTAACCCTTTCTCTTCCAGCAACTTTGGACAGTGTGTAGAGATCTATGGGGATTTCTGCGCCGATCAGCTCTCAAAGCACGCCAAGGGTTAACTGTTATAAATGATGGCACGTTGCCACACTCTTTAACATTCATGTTCCCTGGAGTATGATTGAACATTACAATCATACGAAAGTCTTGAAATCTTTCTTCCAATCCCATTGTCAATAACCATAGTTTTCATGGGGTGGAAAGGAGGGGGGAGGGGGGGGGGGGAGGAGGCAAAGATGGGGACTTACAAGTGGTGGAATAGAATGCTAGAGCCACAACAATGAGGAAAAAGTGGAGCATCACAAATAAGAGCATTCTCAAATATACCACATCTTCCTCTCAGTACAAATTCATATTCTTGAAGTCTGAACATTTCATAAAAAGTCAAATCTGAGGTGAATGAAACACATAGATCTTAAAAACCTTAATGTCGGGTATACCAAACATGCACTCTTATCACAAATATAGGTGTGAATGCACGTGGTGTAAAGTGAAGTTAATTTGTGCATGTGTGTGTGTGTGTGTGAGAGAGAGAAAGACATGCAGTGAATATTACATTTCAGGTCTGGTGTTTGCAGACTAAGCATGCTTTTGTGACACCATTATAAAAAGTCAAACTTGGTAAAAATCTTCATCTTCATCTTCAGTATGATTGTTTATCACCTGCCCTTTCAAACTTGTATTTTCCATCTCCCTTGCACACAGTCTACCCTTAAATACATTTCAGTATATTTCTAGAAGGGAATAGGAAGAGCAAGACTCCTATACATCTAAATATTCATGTCTACAATTGGGTAGTTAGCAGCTATTATAATCATGATTTGATAAATTTCGATGTATCTCAATGCGGCAGCACAAAGAGTATCTCAGCAAATAACTGTGCCCCATGAAATATACTCCAGAACCATCATAATGATGGTTATTACAATGATGAAAGTAATGATATTGATGATGATGATGACGATAATGATGATGATGATGATGATGATGATGATGATGATGATAATAATAATAATAATAATAATAATAATAATAATAATAATAATAATAATAATGATAATAATAATAATAATAATAATAATAATGATAATAATAATAACAATAATAATAATAATAATAATAATAATAATAATAATAATAATAATGATAATAATAATAATAATAATAATAATAATGATAATGATAATAATAATAATAATAATAATAATAATAATAATAATAATAATAATAATAACAATAATAATAATGGTAATAACAATAATAATAATAATAATGATAATAATAATAATAATAATAATAATAATAATAACAATAATAATAATGGTAATAACAATAATAATAATAATAATGATAATAATAATAATAATAATAATAATAATAATAATAATAATGGTAATAATAATAATAATAATAATAATAATAATAATAATAATGAAAATGATAATAATAATAAAAGAAATAGTATCGTAAACAATTATCATAGCCATGTTGCTTCCATTAACCTAAAACAGTACACCCACCACGCATGATATTTGTTTTGTTTTCTAATGCTATGACAAAGTCACAACTGAATGGGTGTTTTTCTGATTAGGGAAAGCATGCTAGAATGGGGAGAAGATTTGAAGGAAATGGCCAGGAAGCTAGTTGTCTGTCAATCTGTCTGCCTGCGAGCCCATTTTGACTTTTCACAAGATAGTTCACTCCTGACTGTTGACAATTGTCTGTTCATTTCGGAACTCCTACTGACTTTGAGGATACCATGTTGAAAAGTAATCAGAAGGTTAAAAGGTGACTAAACTTCTGATGTTACAGCTGCTCTGGTCCAGGGGATAAAAACTGCAGAAATTGGCTTTCCAAGTGTTATCTTCAATGCAACTATATCAAAGTATTCAGTTCCCATAAAAAGCTTGTAACATCCTGTTGTCAAAAATGTTACATGTAATTAAAAAAAAAATCCAAGCACAGCTTCAAGATGTATGCCAATTCTCAACAATTTGGCGCCAAATTAAAACAAAATGTAATTTAAAAAAAAGAACAAAACAAACAAGTTGTGGATATGAAAAAGGTGAATGCTTAGGCAGGCATGGCTGATGTGTGGCAGCCTTCAATATGGTGCATGTTTTGTCCTGATTATGAACCCCACCATGATACTTGCTTACAATAGGGGACTGCATGTATTGGCAGGAGATATATCCAACGAAGTGGTGCAACAGACGCAGTTCTATTATCGTCCAGACTGTAAGTTATTGTCTGGACCGCAAGACATTGTATGGACTGCAACGCACAAATGACCACAGTGGACCTGGCCTGGACAAAAACAGGCCGGAACAATAGCTGAAATGCTGACAAACAGGCTGTGTTTTGACATCTATTCCTGAGAAAGGGAGCCCTAGAGCTTAACTTCCAATCTGCAGTGAATCTGTATTAATCATATCTTGCACTTAACCCTTTACATACAAGATAAATTGCTGCCCTATGGGATTTGTGTGTATTAGGTGCTGCAAAATTGCAACTTTAGCAAGTTACGTGTACAGTTGATGTGCACTAACAGGCAAGAGAGTGATTTTCCATTAATCCAGTACACAAATTCTGCCGTGTGGAGTGCGATGTGACCCACAGTCAATTACTGTTGAACACAATGATGCCACCATGGCAGGATGTTACAGCATTTTTTAGGACTTGCAGCCACTCTGTGAATATTGCTTGATTTTTAGAACTGAACGTTGTATGCAACATGGAGAGTGACGTAGTTAACAATGGACCCCAGTCCTCCATTATCACATTCAACTCATGCAGCCACTTTGTAAAGATTGCTGCTTTGAAGCAACATGTTGCAGGCAACACAAGAGTCTTGAGGTTGGGAAGATACAATGCAGCACTGCAACATTTCACTCATGAATGCAGCCACTGTGTGACAATTGCTGCTTTCAAATGACATGTTGTAAGCAACACAGGAATTTGCTGTTGTTGTGACATATTAATTATGTACTGCATACACTTTGGCACATGAAACACAAATGCAAGCTACATGTACCACACATGAGTCTTCACTTACATCACTCCACGAACAGCCTGAACAACAACAAAACCAAACTGTGCTGAATTGGACAAAGACCAAATGTGAATTAAACTCGACGACTTTCAACACGTGTGACAACATCGAGACATACTGTGTGTGTGGTAAGATGATTCAGTGACGAGAGTGTAATGTGCAGTGAATATCATGTGAAAATGTGAGTGACTTCATTCCATGATTTCGGTGAATTTGCCTGTTTACTTCGGCTACCTGGAAAACAGATCTCGCCAATGAGGGGCGTCTCCTCCTTGCGCCCGCACAGACAGCATCGCCACAGCACTCCCAGCATCGTTCAGTTGCCTCCTTTTTTTTCGCAGGTTGCAAAGAATTTTGGGATCAGGGGGGCGGGAGGGGCTCAAACTAGATGGTTTGCAGGGGGCGGGGGAGAAAAAGCGAGAAGATACACAGCGAAGAGATAAACTAAGAGATAAGCTGGTGTCTATGGATCGAGGTTAGCAGGTGGATCCATAGGAAGACTACGACATGTTTGCCTCACGACGCAGATGAAAAATCAGCACGAGCCCGAATTCAAGATAGAACCTAAGAGGGAGTGGTGCAGAGAGCGCACCAAGACGGCAGACGCAAGACACTGCCTGGCGAACGCGGTCGACTCCTGCAAGCTTACTGCTGGCGTTTTCAAAGAAGAAAGATGACGGAGCTTGGTGCAACGACGTGTGTGCTCCGCTGATGTGGAGAATGCCATCCCCAGGCATTGACATGCTAAGTGCTAATTGCGTGTGTTAGTGTGTGTGTGTGTGTGTGTGAGTTTGGAAGGGGGGGGGAGGAGTTGGAAAACACGCAAGATTGAGAAAAAAAAATCATGAGCAAAAAAGACTCGGTAGAAGGAAACAATGAAAGGAAAACGAATGAGAGAGAGAAAGGAAGAGATGGGGAAAGACCGCTGGGGAGGCAATTGTTACAGAAGCGATGGCTGAACTCACAGACAAAAAGAAACAGCTTTTTTTTTCTGACATGGATTATGCACAGGTCATTATGCAAGATGTAACTTCTCCTGAACGTCATGGCTTGGAGTGGGCGTGGAATACGAGGCAGGAGCTACGGCAATAAGGAATCCTGACAAATAACAATGCCCAGATTGACTTCACTTACACAACAATCTAAAAGTGCAATAAAAAAAGAATAATAAACACAATGATTGGTTTAACTATATGCCTTCTTCCCCTCACAATCTGTCTATGAATTTATATAATGGGTAACACTGCATAGAAATAGCTCCAAGTGTCTTTAATACCTACTTTCACAAATCCATACACACCATCAGATTATTCTCAAGCATTTGAAATATCCAGTCCATGTTACTCATCGATGCCTATAATTATGATGCAGAGCATACACACACCCACACACACCCACACACAGACACACAACTTTAACAAACATACCCATTCATACAGAGAGACACATACATCACACACAGATATACAACTCAATACACAGACAACTACACGTAGTACAAAAGAACCAGCTTAACAGCACAGCAAGAAATCCTACACTTTTACCTTGCTGTACAAAACAAGATAGATAGTGCATTGGCAGAAAACATTAGGAGCAAGCACTGGCACTCAAAAAAAAAAAGAGCAATGAAGTAAAATAAGACATTGCAATTTGGGATGAATACATACACTTTTGTACATACTGTAATCTTACTGCATGTACATTGTACCATGCCATTTGCATTGAGTATGAGCTTCATGAAATATGAATGGCTTTCTGCAACCTCTGCGACATCTTACGAGTATTATGAAAGCTAAGTGTGGGTTAGAGAACACGATGAGGAAGAGGGAGACTATTTGTGTGATAATCATCGTATCCACAAATAAAACATACACAAATGGACACACACACACACACACACACACACACACACACTCATCATACCACCATACAAATGAATGCCATGTCGGAAGCAATGACCCTCAGGAACATTTTCAATCAACGACGAGGATACCCAGCCACATGAAAATTACCATGGCAACCACATTGTAAGCAAGGTAGTCTGTGCGAGATTGTGCCAGAATGCAATCAAGCACATTGTATACCCTGGAATTATGATTACATATATATGTACAAAAACAACAATAACCACTTTTATTCCATACAACAATTCTTGTCATTATGAGATATAAACTTGTATTTATGTTTGTATCATATCCTTCCTTCCTACTATGGTCATCCTATTTTTTCTTCACATCCCCATAAACAGAGTTTATGTTCACGTATTACATTAAGAGAATATTATCATAATGTACGTAATAATGATAGAATTGTATTTTTACCCAAACCAAGGACAAATTGTTCAAAGCAAAGTCTGTTTTGTAATGCATCAAAGTTATTCAATAATTTACCCCAAAATATTCGAAATATTGATAATTTAAGCTCTCTTACACAAGCAATTCAGAAAGTAAATTTCCAGAATTACACTGTATTAATCTTTTCTTGCCACTTATTTGTAACTAAGTCATTTTATACTTGTATTCATATTTGTTCCAAATTTAGTTCTGTTCGTTGTATGCTATTTATGTTGTGTTTTGTCAGTTTTTTTATTATTCTTGTACCTGTTCCTCTTTGTTTTTGATTCAGTTTTGTAAATTCTTATGCACGGCCTTGCTGAAAAGCAGCTTCAAAGTTGATGGCAGACTTTTTACCGTGTTGAAATAAATCAATTAAATCAAAATCAAGTCAAATCAAAATCAAATCCTCCAGGATGAAAAAAATATAACAACCAAATCTAAAGAGAAACAATTAAATGTGAATTAGATTCATTACGTCGCATGATATGATTCACATAAGAACATCACAACAGTTAGTGCACACCAATTATGTCCTTTCATTATTGTAGATGCAGTTAGTCATGATATCATAATTGAGAAATGCCTCTAGTATTTAAAGACTACCAAAAAACAAAACAAAACAAAGACAACAAAAGAGAAATCTACCCCAAGATTTTTCAAAAGTTGGTGTGGAGATGTTGTAGAATCTTTTAAGTAAACATACACCATCAATAGCAATCATGCACCACCAACAACAGACATGATACACCAACAATGGCAAACACACACCAACACTGGCATACTCACATCAACACTGGCAACCATACACCAACACCAGCAATCACACACCAACACTTGCAAACACACAACAGAAGTTTTCTCCCACTTACGAGTGAGGTGTATAGCAGCACAGATGTAAGCTGGTAGAGTATATTCCTGTAAACTTCTGGGAGGAATTAGCTCCACAAAACTGCTTATCACTCCTTTGCTAACTGACCCACACTGCGAAAAGAGCCTCAAGCCCGATGGTCACTCATAAGGTGAGAAACGGCTCATCCGAAACAAGCGGTATAGTCCAGGGGTAAAAAAAAAAGAAGAAACCTAAAGTGTAGGTATGTGCAAGTGTTTAGTGTGTGCCAGACTTGGGCACTAGAGCATGCGGTACAGCCCCAAGAAAGAACTCAGGTGCAGCCCAACAAAACGACAAAACGGCGGAGATCAGCTGCTGAAAGACTGAGCTGAGATTTTACAGACACTGAGCCGAGATTATACACACACTTCCTGGTTATCAAGAAGGCACACATCTGAAACTGAAGGACACATGTCCTGTCCTGCCGAGCTTTTGGTCCGTGGAAGACAACACGAAACCTGCCTAACCCCCCCAAAAAGAGCAGCGGTAGTGAAATGCTGATGACTACCGGTATCACTTTCAGTTCCTCTGTCAATTCAACCAACAGCATACAAATCTATTCTAGTTAGTCTTCTTTCCTTCACTATACTATTGTTACATAGTTTGGTAGATATTTCCGTCTCTTTATGACATAGTAGGGACCCGATATCTCTCTCTTTCTCTCTCTCTTTCTCTCAAAATCACTCTACCCTTCAACCGGTTTTAGTTCGGGTTTGCTTGTATATATACATTCCACACATGCCTTTGTATTGGCGCTCAGTCAACATAGGAGTCAAACCCTGTTATGTAATATTCACAATACTGTCCCAAGCGCTGCCAATGAACAATATTTGAGGCACTCTATGAGTGTGCAGTTATAATGCGCCCCTGCCCGGCTGTCCCAAGATTCAGCAAACGGTTTCTATTAAACACATAAACAGTAATATATCATTCCTAATCCTATGTTCAGAATTGATGGCGCTCGCATCCAAGTATTAACATACATGTATGTGTACCTGTACCTGTGAGTGTGTATGTGTAGTTAGGTTGGGATAAGAACAGGAATGTTTGCAAAATAAGTTGCTCAATTTGATGAGTATGGGAGGGGGATTAAAGCCTATGAAATGTAAGAATGAACACAGAAGCCCCACTATTTTTTTTTTCTACAACATAATAGCTACAAGATAATGGTTGGCTTGGGTTTCACGCATGATCACACACAGTACGTAGAAATGGACATACATGTATCAACAGTTATCAGTCACTGCAACCTGTTGCATGCGCAGTACTAAGCTGGAATATCTGAAAGCCTACTTCACTCATTATGCCTGTTTTGTTTGCTTCCTTTGAAATATGCAGATACGCTTCTTTCTTTATAACTCTAGCCATGGATCAGATGCGTGTTGTGTGAGTCTTAAATGTCTTAAATCATCGGCGAGAAAACTTTTCAAGACAATGACAACAGAAGCCAGGCTAAAATACTACGATCTGCATGTGAGTTGTCGCACTCAAATCCAGCCAAAGCTTTAGAAAATAAAACAGCCTTGAATCGAGGCCATCTCGGAAGAACTATGACACATAAAAGCCTCATGGTGATGAAATAAGCGAACTCACACCCATACTTCCTTACACACATTTCCTGTTTGGGGAAAAATAAAACACAGTCTCGTTACAACACGATAAAAAACCAATCCTATGGTTGAAGAAAAAATAGTGCTGCATAACAACAATGACAATAAACAAATTGAATATTACTGTGTCAGCTCTGCCAAAGTATAGTCATGACTATCAAATATAAGTTTGCCATATTAGAGTTGATAGTAGAATGTCCATGTTTTGATCTATTGTGATAATACACACAAAGAAATAGCTGGTAAAGCAATTGCATTTGAATCTGATCTAAACCCTCCCTGCCACCATTACCACCAAAAATATGAATATTATCATAGCCTTGATATGAACATACATGTAAGAAGTATGTTCATTTGTTTCATACACTATTCCAATATTGCATTCCACATATTCTTTATGGTAGTTACATGCAGTACATTCATTCTATGTACACTGTATACTAACCCATTCCTTTGGTAGAAATCAATTTCCCACATATCAAATCTAAAGGGGTATTGAAGCAATAGGTTAAAGGGATCGTACAGTTTTGGCTGAGACCTAATTTCAGGTTTCTACCATTTTTTGGAGAGATAATGAGAAACCTCTTGAGAAATATAAAAAAGCATGTGATCCCATGAGGAATTCAATGTTTATTTGATGAAAATTGGTTTTGAAATGGCTGAGATATCCAAAACAGAGCAATTCTAATAAGTGTGGGACCCACACTTTATTGCGTTCGCTTTGTTTTACTTTTTTTTTTTTGATGTTTCAGTCATTCCAAACCTGATTTTTGTCAAATAAACTTTGAATTCCTCTTAAAATGGTGTGCTCTGTACTATTTCATAAGTGTTTTCTTGGTATCTCGCAAAAAGTTAAAAGCCTAATTCTCATCTCCACCAATACCGTACCATCCCTTTAATGCAACTCCATGAGAGGATGCCTGAAATCACTCAAAGCATGCCTCTGGCTTTCTTCGATACCAGTCCCCTAGAAGACAGATCATTAGTCCCATATATTTCCAACATAAAATGTACCTCTTATCTGAATCCAGTGATGAAAATCTTCACCTTCAGGCTAATTTACAAGTTACCAATCACCTACAGTGATATCCAGCCTGGCGTAATATGGAGACGCTAGAATTTCAGGGAAATATCTGTGGCCAAGTTCTGTGTGCTCTCGAAAGTTTTCACATGATATCCTCTGATAAATCAGAAAAGTGACATGAAACCACACCTTGCTATTGTACTTTTTCTCATGAAGATTAATTGATACCATGCACTTTAACAAAATGATGTGGGGGAAATGGCCACGAGCAATAAATGATCATGATAAATGGGGGGGGGGGGGGGGGATGACTCAAGGTCACTATACTATTAACTTGTCGCAGTCAGAATAGCTGTTATTAATCTCACCCTCCTTTTTTCCCCAGTCAAATGCCAGTATGAACAGCTAATCATCAAAGCGGCCACATTTGTGGATGCGATCACATTACCTGATCTGTTTAGTCTTGCCTCCTTCTCCCTCCAGGCAACAAAATTTGACGGCAATGATACCGAGCGCTTCTTCTTGAAAGACATCGTAAAGTTCAAAGGTCAGATTCAAAAAAAAAAAGGTGACATATAAAGGATAAAAAAAAAAATTATGTTTAGAAGTACATGTCTGTGATTTTTTTTTTTGAATCGCAGCAGCTAGGAAAATCTGTTCTGTACCAAGGCTCAGCATCCTATCACCATAGCAACAGGAACATCACCATAGCAACAGGAACATCATCAGGAAGATGGGAAGTGGCATATCCAGAGTTCTATCATCACAAAAAGAGAAAAGGACTGGAGGAAATACTTGGGGTGGACAGGTGCTCAGAAGCACGCAGTGAAGGCACAATAGTATTTAACTGTTCCCAAACACCCAGACCGTTACATCACACACGGACGACCATCAAGTTGCAGGCGTGGATCAGTCAACATCTTAAGACCTCTAAAGCAAACACGAGCGAGGATTCTGCAAAGCTACAGTTCCTTGGATAGAATAGTTAATGAGAGTGACAACTCATTCTCATCTCCCTCACAAGCAACATTCTCCATATGACTGATCATGTAAGTATAGGATAACAAAATGTGTGAAGAGTAGACCATGACACTGCTAATGCCTGCCGAAAAGGTCACTGTACTTATCTCAGCATTCAAATTTGTCTTTTCCCCTCAGCGCCCCCCCCCCCCCTTCCAAGTCCTTTTTCAGAAGGGATGGGGCATCCCTGAATAACGGAGCTTCATTCAAGTGTAACACTTGAAGGAGGGCTATTATGGGATAATCCTCCTAAAATATCTTGTTTTCGGTCCGAGCACGAAAAGGCGTCGACATCAATGAGCCTTGGTATTCCGTTACACAATTGCACATCTTTTGAGTTCCGGTAATTCCAACCTCCTTCATGAACACACTTCCATACCAACATACCACGATTAGTATTGATCTTCTTTTTACCAGATGATAGCGATTTGTAGAAAAAAGAGGAGGGCAGAAATGGAGGGCGTATTAGAGTGGTGTTAGTGGCTGGCTTTGGAGGTTAATCTCAAAACTCTTGTTGGACCGCTCTTTGTACCCTTCAGAGGAATGTACAGTATTTACTTGTATGGACAAACTACACAGACACACAAGGTGATTACCAATTACCTGATAAGGTTGCTTTGCAAACATGCATACATGCAAACACACACACACACACACACACACACACACACACACACACAGACAGACATACTGGACACAGTTATATAAAGTTTGACAGGTAGTGATCATGGCTTCAAATCAGTCACACATTAAAATTAAGAAGATTCCAGAGGGCAGTCAGGGAGCTACTTGTGAGTATAAACATGCATTTCAAAAGCGAAACTTAATTTCCAAATCAGCGAGATTTTGAGATATACATACATACATACATACCCATACACACAATCATTTATACTACAGTTGTGGAAAACTGTGTATTAAAAGTCCAACAGTTATATATTGATGTGCAACACAAGAGAAAATGAAAATAATTGAAGAATTATTGCATTACACTTGAAAAAAAAAAACTGGAAAAGAATCCTAATTGTGGTCTATAACACTAGGATGTACTCTTTGAAATATTCTATTCATCATTGTACCTTACATAGCCAACATCTACAACAGCATCACATTACTAATTACCTTTAATCTTCATTGTTTGAATGGATCAATCTGCTGAGGAATTACAAAACAACATCCACAAACCATGCCCTATTAGAAGGTCATTCATGTCTTGCATATATATGTTTCAGAATATTAAGGAATCCAATCACAATCAAATTCTTACCCCTCCAGGGGCCTGGAAATTCTCATTCACAGGGAGTATTCTTAGAACAGATCAAATAGACCTTATTTATTTTTGGTCCCTCTTAATCACTTACATGAGATAAAAGTCATTTTGTTCAATTAAAGTTGCTTTTTTTCCATTATTGCTCTATCAAAATGCATATAATAACACAACGAATCACAGCAACACATTTTGTGATAAAGATGGACATGGTTTTCCACATTTAATCCATCTATTGGTTCATATTATAAGCATCTACTGCTGAATAAATTGTATCTGACATGTTATTTACAGAGCAAAGAGAATGTTCTCCTAATCTAGCTGGCAGGCCTAAGCACTCCACTACACCCCTTGTCACAGATAATTACCCCTGAATGGGCTGGGTTTGGGTGGACTGGCGGGTTCAATGATACCAGACAAAGGGGGGCTGGGAGGGGGGGGGGGGGGGGGGGGGGGGGGGGAGGGGGGCAGTTTTGGAAGGGGGTAAATTTTGGTATTGATCACTTAAACTGTTTTATTGATTTCCACCCCTGGATCCATTACAACTTAGGCTGGCGAATATAGAATGAGGCTTAGAGCATGCCTCTTACTTTGGTTTGCAGAGGTTGGGCATGATATTCATTCCTCCATATTTATTAATTCCTCACAGAAATAGCAGCTTAAATTAAGTAATGCGGTCATGTATGGCAAACTGCCCTGGCAATATTCTTCGCTATATACCAGATCCCTGAGCTATGCCCATACCTTGGTCATTTAAGTGTTCCATACAGTACTCTCAGGCAGAACTCAAAGCTACAGTACTACTAAAACGCTGATCATTTCAATGCTAATTTACATCCATGTAGGGCAATTTGTCAATCAGTTGCTATAAAAACAACTCAATGCAAGAATTTCATCAATTCAATTATCATCCCTTCTCAAGATTAAACTTTTGTATTTCCCACAACTGCGTTTCTTTCCATTGCACTTTTCTTACACGAGGCCATATCAATTCACAAGTTATTAATGTCACCAACACCAATTGACTCGCCAAATTTGTGATAATAAAAACATCCAGAAATACATGGAACATATAGTATATTACCAGTATATTACCCATGTTAAATCTCAATTAATTTGGCGCTACTCTGTGAGTGCAAAGACAAACGCATGTCTGATCATTTAAGCATTCAATGAACTGCTAGCATAAATTCATACTGGTTGGAGAAATGGAACACATTGAATTTTAATGGATGAGTCATTGGAAAAAAATAGCGAAGAAATGATGGACTACCACTTTGTCAAATTTCATCTTTGTCTAGTCAATTAACCTGAAACAGTATCATTTTGGAGAGCTGCTAATTTCATCAGAGGTAGAAAATAGATGACTCATGTTGTAATGGATAGAGAGAAAAGGAGAGAGGAGAGAGGGAATTAAAAAAAAATTGTACTTATGATCACAAATTGTGTGATTTCCAAAAAATTTGTGTCTTTGACTTCTGACGGTAGCACTCCGCAACTCAGTCTTTTTCTCTTTTTTGAGAATTAAGGGAAACTTTTTTTTTCACATGATAAGTCCCCACTCTTCGCATTACAGTATCATCATTAATATTAGTTATAGCTGGTTTTTATATAGCACATTTCACACTTGTTAAGTCTCTCAATGCACTTTACAGACTATTACTATCATTGCTAAGATTAGTGAAATGAAATTTAAAGCTGCCCTGGTAGGAGTTACTTGGAACATTCTTATTTTTATGAAGTGTTCTGTGTGTTTTGATTGTGTTCTCTGTGGACATATAATTCTGCGAATAGGGGGTTTTAAGATAATTTTGTACGTGGTTGAATTCACGATCAGGAAATCAGATATATCAAACTACTTGCTTGCCCTAAGCATATAGGCGAGCTTGAGCACATAGTAGGCTACACAACAGGAGTGCAGCTGCTGCTAGCCCATGTTGCATACAAGTTATAAGTACTATCGCTCTCATACTTTGTACTCAGGCATTAATTTGGCTGGTCGTTAAATTCACAAATTTCTTTAACTTACAAAATTATACAAATATCCCCCCATTAAAGTAGTCAGCATCTACATTATCACGTATAAGGAAAAAGTATTCTGCATCAGTTTCATTTGGTAACACATATCAAAAGAGAAAGATAAGATAATAAGGGGAAATGTCATTCTTTTAAAATTTTCAGCAATACACATTTGTTATAGAAGGACTTATTCTCATTCTAATGATGCGCAATGCACGCTGCGAACACAGTATATGATATATATCCATAATATACAAACACATACACACAGATAAACAAAAACACATACACACAGATTAACAAAAACACATACACACAGATTAACAAAAACACATACACACACCCATATCAACTGGACTGAAACAACAGAATATGATCAATGTTAAGGTAACTGAAGGTACCATTTTGTGCTATGATTATCTTATGTCTCGGTGACCTCAAGGTCCATTCCATCTCTTTTTTGCATCCGACACATGACAATTAGAAAGCCATGTAGTTGTGTGGTGGGTATGGAAATAGTATTCAATGCTTCAATAATATCAGGCATTGTTGATATGCTTAGAGGATATGATTACAAACAAAGTTCTGTATTGTCACGTCTTTCTGAATTCGTCTGATGTCAAAATATGCCATCATACTATACACTTAGACTGAAAATCAGGATGTACATGTCTTAAGGCTGGAAAGGGGGTATTGTTGTTGATGTTAAAACTGCTTCTAGCAATATCAAAATGAAAATCACATCACATGCTCAGGCACTGTTGGTTCCTGTACGTGGTTGCCTTTGATGTCATGCATGGTAAAAGGTCACCACTTGTCGCTACGCAACATCCGCATCAAAATGAGACGGGAGGGAGTGAGGGTCAGAAAGAGATGGATAGAAAGAGAGAGAGAAGGAGAAAGCAAGAGAGAGATATAGACAGATTACATATGATAGATATAGATATAGGTATATATAGATAGATATAGATAGATATAGATACAGAGGTAGATATAGAGGAAAATATAGATATAGATAGATATAGATATAGAGGTGGATACAGAGGTAGATATAGATATAGATATAGATATAGAGAGAGATAGAGATAGAGACAGAGATAGAGATAGATATAGATAGATATAGATATAGATAGATAGATATAAATATAGATATAGATATAGATAGAGATAGAGATATAGATATAGATATAGATATGAGGGAGAGAGAGAGAGAAGGAGAATACAAGAGAGAGATAAAGAGAGATTGAATATGATATATAGATATCGATACAGATACAGATACAGATACAGATACAGATATAGAGATATCTAAGATAGATATAGATATAGAGGTAGATATAGAGGTAGATAAAGATATAGATATAGATATAGATATAGATATAGATATAGATATAGATATAGATATAGATATAGATATAGATAGATATAGATGTAGATATAGATGTAGATACAGATACAGATACAGATATATAGATATATAGATATAGATAGATATAGTTATAGAGGTAGATATAGATATAGATATAGATAAAGTAGAGATATAGATAAAGTAGATATATAGATGAAAGAGACAGACAGACAAACAAACAAACAAACAGAGAGAGAGAGTTAACACATTATTAAGAGAGAGGGGGAGAGATGCAGAATAATTGAACATGATAGAAAAAGAGGAAGAAATAGAATGAGAAAGACAAAGAAGAGAGGCAGATCAGAAAGAGAAAGGAGAGATACGGAGGGAAGAAGAGAGATAGGGAGAGATTGAATGAGATAGAAAAAGGAAAAGCAGCATTAGAGAGCTAGAGGGAAAGAGAGAGAGGGAGGGAGGAGGATGCTTGCTTCATTTCTCGAAAGCAAACAAGCAGCATGCGTCCCGTTGCTCCAAACCAGTAGGTATTGCCCAGGCAGGAGAAACACGGCCGGATAATCAAAACAGGCCTAATTTATGCGCCGCATGAATAGCATCGGTGCATGGAGAGAGGAGAAGCCAGCGTCGTGCAGGGGGCCCCCAAACAGTGTGACATAAATTGCCACGTACACACACACATACACACAAACACTCACGCACACACAACTGGATGCGGGAGGGGGTCAAAAGGACCAAAAGAGAAAAAAAATGACCTCTAAAAGAATCTATCCTTTAGGTTTAATATCTTCTCATGTATATCATTTGGTTGCTAAACATCATATATAACCAATTTGTTTAAAGAAAGAGAAATAACAGGAAATAAAAGATAATTAAGTAAAAATTGTAGCTTTCCACCTTTTACAATTCTTTGCCCTTTTACCTTAAAAAATCCCACTCTCCTCTCTCGCCTTCTCTTTCTCTCATGACCTACACACTCACAGGTCTGACAAATGAGCACATAGGTATTTGATGTACACACAGGCATACAAGGGCCTTGGTTGTGCACATTTACTCCCCGCATTAACATCCGCAGGATCCATCTAAAGCGATGCAATGCGATGCGTTCTACACCAGCAACCTACCACCCAGATGCATGCATCCAGCATCTCACACAGCCCCCCCCCCCCTCACACACATACACACACACACACATAAAATAATACAGATGTTGGCCACACACACACCAGACTTTCACACAAGCTCCCTCACACACAGACATACCTACCCAGACACAGCCACACACACATACACACGATGCACACTGGTTTGCACAAAACACACACAAAGATGCACATACACTTGTACACACAGATGTGATTTTGCTCCTCTGCTGGCGCCCATATTGGATGCAGAACAATCATTTCTGCTGCTCTGCTCCAAAGCTCCCCCTCTCTCTCCCTCTCTCTCTCCACCGCTCTCTCTGCCCTTATACTCTACAGGCTATCCGATACTCGCTGTGGCATGTCTGAAGAGATATGTGTGGAGAGCCCGCGATGGAATAATTTATAATTTTTAGGATTGGCTTTGCAACCACTGTCCTTATCCATCACTACAATCCTTTCTTTCTCATGTGCTTGTGCCACATACAGCTCTGCACACGCTTTTTCAGACTTTATATCCACGGAGGTAATGCTGGCAGTGAAGTGGAAGATTTTGTCTGCCTGATTGCAAGCATAGTGGTTGCAAGGTTGTATCTATGCCTACAGAAAAGGGGGGGGGGGGGTCCTAAATGGTTGATTACAGCAGTAAAGAACATCAAGAGAAGGCTCTGTCATGTACAGCATCTAGCATTTGTCTGGAATCACCTCTTTCACTGGCAATCTCTTATATAAGAATGATAAGATTGATCTTATCATATTTATTGAATTTGCACAAAATTAACAAGAAATTCACAAAATTTTGTCAACTTGTATTCATCTTCTAAACTGTGTGGCCAATTTCAAAATCAGTTACAAATCTAGTAATTAGGTTTTTGAGAATTCTTAAAGCCACCCCCTTCCTCACAATCCCCCCCCCCCCCACAAGCGATTATAAATGAACAAGATAAAGTTAAAATAAAGAATTTTATACCCCTTACTTGTGAAAAACTAGCCATGAATAGTCATAAAAAGATTTTGATAAAACAAAAACACTGCATCAAAGCACAGAAATAGATATTCATGAACTTTACGTTAAAATTTCATGAAAATATGTTTACATCTGCAGCGGATGTAAACCTATCAACAAAGATCCTTGACGGACATTACTGCTTCCATACCCCATAATGGGGGGTTTAATAACTCATAAAAGTCAGAGGCACCACATAAAAATTATAGAGATTCTTGTGAACAGCACATGTATCTCAGTGAGCTATATCAAAAATCAGAAGAGGTACAATGAAATATTCACTTCTTAAGACATGTCAGAAAAAAAAAACCCTCATTTTTTTATTCTTTTTTTCTTCCTGAGGAAAACTTGGGAGCTTTGGTTCTCCTGTAGCATGTGCAGATTTTTTCTTTTTTATGTTGTTTTTTTGCTGTTTCTCCTAACATGCTCAGAAAAAGAAATGCGCATCACCAAACAGCTAATCCATGGATATACTTCATAAAATGTATGTCTGCAAACATTCCAAATTGGTTTATTTTGATAACTAGATTTCAGAAAAATTAACAATCAATGTCTACCCTTTTCAGAGAGAACTTGTAAAATCCAATAGTGTATTACATGCTTCATCTGATTCCTACATGCCATAAATTATTACTTTTTTTAAAGCTAAGTTCATATTATGTTTTATAGAATATACAATGTACAATGTTCATTGTAGTAAAAAAGGCCAACTGTCTTGTTTTAAACAGATTTACCACATGAAACACGATATTGGAAGACCAAAACTCCAGATGGGAGTAAGTATGAGATTTCAGGTGATTTTGCGGGATGGATGGCGAATGATGACAAGAATTAAGAAACTAGTCATCATACCAACAATTTTTGCAATTGTATATAAACAGGACCAGTTCTGGCCATATTACCACATATCAGTCCAACTCAGCTTTTAGACTGACTATAATCCAGTATAATAATAAACCTTGTCTGCTAGGATGATAAAATTCGTGTTGAATACTAATTTGAATTTGGATAATTATCTGCCTGTGCAGTAAAATGATATGACCATTTAACGACCTTGATGTGTTATTGGCCAAAGGTTACTTTATCCAAACAGAGTCTGAAATAACAGCTGAGTTTCAATCAAAACACAAAAGGGAACAAGAACACAACATGAATTTAAGAAGATATGCACCCCAAAAAATGTAAAAATCTCTTCTGCATCTACAATATTTGATGTATTCTGTCACTATTCAGAAATCAAGACTGCATGGCGCAAGATGGTACAACTCTACTCTTCAGAAACACGGGCAGTTTGTGTGCGCGTACTTGTATGTGTTTGTGAGTATGAGTAGGAGTGTCTGCCGATGAGTGATTAATGCCTTAATTATTTTGCCGCTTACTTTGAAGTAAAAACTAGAGGACCCCTTGTTAGGAGGATCTCACAATTGATGCCACACATGTTTGATCTGTGCAATTAACCATCACTCATGGTCCAATGATTTCTTTGTCTTCTAACTCTCAGCTATCATTTGTGAATCATGAGTCATGTGACCTTGGGTTTCCAGAAATTGGCTTTGCATTGAACATGTCATTTGAATCAAAGAGGCCATCTTCTTTTGCTCAGATTGAAGAGGTATAGAAAAAGGACAGAAAGATAGGAAAGATAAAGGGGAAAAAAAGATTACGGGAGAAGACCTCAATCTGGTTTAATACTTCTGACGTATCTTGAGTGTTAAAGTTTTGAGAACTGCATATTGCTCAGGCAGCTTGGTAGTATTTTGTAATGTCATCTGTTCTTTCTTTCTTCTAGAACACACAGTAGAAGACCTTACTGGCATTATGACAATCTGGACTGTCAAAGAATTAGTCATTCACTGTGATGACATGTTCTCTCCTTGAGATTTGCTGGCAATGACACACGGCCCACACTGCTCACCCTTTCGGCCCGACGACAGTCGCACATTATTCACTCGATTTGTTGGGTTTGTCGCATTCAGACGCGAGAATGTGCAAGCGGCGCCATGCAGAATGCTGCGACATTACTCACACCGCCTGCCAAGAGATCTTCCACTCCGTGGCAACGGACAGTGATGAGTGTTTATCTATGCAGATAAGTCATCTTCTCTACAATCAAGGACACAGTGACAGGCTGACTTGGTATGCCTGCCTCATCAATGTTCGTAATAGATTACCTGAATTGTGCCCGACTCTCCGGTGCACATCCTTAAAGACACTTTGTACCTTGGGCAACAATGCCCAACACTTTCTGTTCCAGGGACGTTGGACAGTGTGTACAATGCTATGGGGTTTTCTGTGTCAATCAGTACTCAAAGCACATTTAAGAGTAACTTCAAGTAAAAGGAGGTATATAATGTCTTCTTCCAAAGAACACATTTTGCATATAATCATATGCACACATTCCTGATTGAGTGCATAGCCAAAAAGCCACCCTAGCATAACAGTGAAGATCATGTGAAGATTTTCTGTTGACATACAGTGTATATGACCACAGGTGCACATGTACATGTACATGTAGGTATATGAAAGAAGAATACTTCTTTTTGCAGAAATCAGAATCTTATATTACTAGAATTAAACCTTTTTCTTTTTCTACTACTACTGCCACTACCACTACTACTATTACTACTACTACCACTACTACTACTACTACTACTACTACTACTACTACTACTACTACTACTACTTCTACTACTACTACTACTACTACTACCACTACTACTACTACTACTACTACTACTACTACTACTACTACTACTTCTACTACTACTACTACTGCTACTACTACTACTACTACTACTACTACTACTTCTACTACTACTACTACTTACTACTACTACTACTACTACCACTACTACTACTACTACTACTACTACTACTACCACTACTACTACTACTACTACTACTACTACTACTATTACTACTACTACTACTACTACTACTACTACTACTACTACCACTACTACTACTACTACTACCACTACTACTACTACTACTACTACTACTACTACCACTACTACTACTACTACTACTACTACTACTACTATTACTACTACTACTACTACTACTACTACTACTACTACCACTACTACTACTACTACTACTACTACTACCACTACTACTACTACTACTACTACTACCACTACTACTACTACTACTACTACTACTACCACTACTACTACTACTACTACCACTACTACTACTACTACTACTACTACTACCACTACTACTACTACTACTACTACTACTACTACTACTATTACTACTACTACTACTACTACTACTACTACTACTACCACTACTACTACTACTACTACTACTACTACCTACTACTACTACTGCTACTACTACTACAACTACCACCACTTCTGCTGCTTTTACTGGTACTACTACCATACCAACACTTATGTGCTACTTCCACTTCTTCACATAATACTCCTTATTCTCCTACTACTAGTATGACCAGACCTCTTTCTTCTACTACTTCCTTCCTTATACTCCCTTCTACTACTACTACTTCCTATTACTACTACTACTTCCTATTACTACTACTACTACTACTACTACTACTACTACTACTACTACTACTACTGCTACTACTACTACTACAACAACTACTACTACTACTACTACTACTACTACTACTACTACTACTACTACTACAACTACTATTCTTACTGCTACTTCTGACATGTAGACTAAAATTCCTTTTCATGACATATCTCTTGCTACCAATTTCCTAAGCCACAATTTCCTTGCATGTTTTGTCACAAGTAGCTCCTTTGTAATAGTTGGGAGAAATGGCAAGTGAAACCTGAAAATAAGTTTTTCATTCTTTATCTAAAGGCACTTCTAAGATCTGTTGTAATTTGAATAACAGCTGTCCAGCTAAAAGCAGGCTTTTAATGCATACAAATAAGATAAACTCAACTCAACTCAAGCAAATTATCAAGATGTAACCCTTGAAAGTTACAGTATTGTAAAGAAAGTGTTATCACTTGAACAGTTTAACGTTGCTATGATTATTACATGAAAATAAATATTGCTAAATGCAGATCACCTTCGAGCATCTGTGAAGATCCATGCAAAGTCATAAACACTATACTTGTGGACTGGACTGCTCTGTGACAGACGAATGGAAAACATCAACCGCCTGAAATATCTCTTGACGATCGCATCGCGTCGCCTCAAAGACAGATGGGTCTCAGAAGATGCGACCGCATATAATTTACGAGGGGAAAACATCACAGGACGTTCCTGGACAGATCAACAAGAATATCTTGACTCAAGACGTCTGATGATAAAACCACACACTGTGCACACGTACAATATGAATCTCAATCTTCACTGGCTCTGTAGCGGGAAGGTTAGGAGAAGGGCACAATACTATGATACCAATGCACAAAGATTTCCGCAGTCTTTCATATCTCAAGATTATCTTCTTCTTTTTTTCACTTCAATCTTCTTCCATCTGTGTCATTTCTGTATCATCTTTTGTCATATTTCTTGTCATATTTCCTATCTCATTCTTCCTCACTTCTCTATCTTCTTCTCTCTTACTTTTTCTCTCACATCAATCTCTGTTTGACTTTCAATCTATCTTTTTATTCTTATATATATACATATATGTATTCATATACATATATTCATATATATATAAATATATATATATATATATATGCATCCATATATTCATCTCTCTATATCTCTCTCACTCTCTCTGTCTAGATGTGTGTAGATATATGAATATATTGTATATGCACACACATATGAATATATATGTAGGCGAGTATAATATGTACATTTACACTTCACTTAAAATATATGACTGTTCATCTGCCTATCCACCTAATTGAATGGCCACTTCCATACCTACTTAGACTAAAATGCATCTCCTTGTCTATGGATATATTTCACCTGTCTACTCAAATCCTTTGTATCTCTCTCTATTTGACTGTCACTTTACCATTCTCTCCCAGATTAAGGTGCAATATCTAGCTACACTCTTTCTATATTGTAAAAAAAGAAAAAAAACACACACACACACACACACACACACACACACACACACACATAAACACACACACCTCTCATGTATACTGTTCAGATACACATCATGTATGAATATTAACTCATTGAGGATGGGCTGATTATGCTGCAACACACATTTCCCATTGACACCTTCCTGAGTATACTTGGGAATAGTCTTCAACAGGTTAAGATTTTGGCCAACGCTGCATTTTGCAATCTGTCTGTTTTCCTCACACAGTCATCACAAAAGTATACTTACAGTATATGTACATGTATGTGCGAGGTAAGGAAAATAATGATGATGAGCTTTACCAGCACTAAAGCACAATGAAACAAACACTATACATATTTTGTTCCAACTCAGTAAAATGTTCTTGATTTAAACATGGTTTTGCAGATTCAGACTCCATCTGTTCAAAATGACACTTACAAACCTCATCAGATCTCAAGACACATAGAATTTAGAACCAACACTTGCTGTCGGGCGAAAGCATGAAAATCATGTACTGTGTATTTGATACCAATCTGAGCAGAGATGCTGTCGAGGTGCAATTCAGAGTCTGAAAAATTAGACTACACATGCATGGCTCATGCACAGAGGGTTGAGAAGAAATTAGGTTAGCGGTCATTTGCATAAGTGGGTCGCGGTTCTCAGGACCTGGACTAGGTGGTATCTGGACAGCCAGCAGGAGGGCGAAGGTATGGGTGGACCTGGTATCAGGGGGGTGGAGGTATGGGTGGATCTGGCATCAGAGAAAAATAGAGGGATGACAACACGGACCAAATGTCAGCTTGTCACTTCTCTGATAGAGGGGTCAATCATTTCTTTATCGGTACATCGATGAAGTCTTCTTTCTCTTTGGGGATAATCTGCCTCCTTCAATCCTAAAGGTTCTGGTGGATACCAGCCATATTTTTTTTCTTCTTCTTCCTCTTCTTCTTCTTGTTCTTTTTCTCTTTTTGTATTTTTTGATGTGTTTGCAACAATTTCACTGAGATTTTAACCTACGCTTTGTACTCTTTGCGAGGAAAATGAAACAGGTTTTTCACATGCCTAAAGTATTGCCCTCCTATTCGAGGGCTGCAGCTTTACATGTACATTTACATCCCCTCCGAGAGACTTGGCAATGAGGGGTAAAGTGCCTTGCCTAAGGGAACTATACTGCTAGGCTGGGACTCGAATCTCATACATGCATGAAAGCCTGTAGTGATTATCTTTGTGACTCTAACCACTCGGCCACATCTCCCTTACATGCTCATAAAACATTAATGTAAACTATGAACCTATTATACATACATCCCTTCATTCTTCAAATGAAATTAAATCCTGATGTGATACTGGATAAGATTCCTTACTTAGACAGCGACAAACTGAAAAAGAGTTGCTTCTTTGGGCTGAGCTACACCTAACCTAAGTTTTGCTAGGGTACATACAACCACTCTAGATCTTTGTTAGATTTCACTGAAACTTCAACGAAATGCCACCTACCCAAAACTTAATCCACTAACCACACTTGACAAAGTTCATGATATTTTACGATACATATGAATATGCAATTTTACATGTAACGTATCAAAACGTGTAAATAATTAACTTGGATGATAGACTGAGAAGAAGAAAAAAGAACAAATATCATGACCACTTTCCTGTAGCTAATCTATCTTGCTCTATGTATATGAGAAAAACAAAATAATGAGAACAAGTACCCAAGAAACTCACTAAACAAATCCCTGACAAAAAATTTTTATGCCTCACAAATAATAGTCAAGGATCAGAAATAATTTTCAAAGAAAATGGAGCAGCATTAATACCCTTTAACCCTTACCGTTTTTTAATACTTCATCAATTGACATTCATGTCCTGAAATTAGCCATCCCTGGATGCGAATTACATAATCCTATTAGTGCTCATTGTATCACAGTGGCCTTCATGAGTGACTTTTGTGATCTTACTACACCAAAGCAGGCTGGCCCCCCCAAAACAACCCAGGCAAGTTTTGGTAGGCATTCACGTAGCAAGAAGAGAGCTATGCAAGTTATAACAGAGGACAAGGGCACGCAAAGGGTTAAATCAAATGAAGCCTTGATCTACTTCTGCCTCTTTACAGCTCAGACCAAGACCTTACAGACAGGAACAAGAAACATTTTTATGACATGTAATTTTGATATATTATGCTTCCCTTGTAATGTCAGCAATGGCCATTATGTAGATAAGTTGTAGTACCCTACTAATTTGATATTAATGGGAAATAAACCCCTTTATTGCCATGGGGGGTTGAGTCAGCATCCCATACTGCTGCTTGTATAGTGTACTTGTATTCTTCTTACATGTAGCTTACATTTGTACAACACAGCACATTGTAGGGTGATAAACTGCACACAATCCATGGAACTTATGATCTAAGGTAGATTACAACATACTAACAACATACAGGAAAACATACTGTATACGCCGAATATTTCCCGAGGTTTTTATTTACGCGAATTTTGCGAGTCAGGTGCTATTCGCGAAATTAAAGACACTCAAAAATATTGACTCTGATCCCGATGTGGATGTGACATACGCATGTACATTATCTCTGTTGAGTACAGGACTCTACGATCGCGAATCTAGCCACTCGCGAAATTGTCGGGAATTCCCGATTCACGAAAATTTAGACATGCGAAATATATGGCGTATACAGTAGTAGAGACAACCATACACATTGTTTTTTCCTGCATGAATTTGAACAATCGATGACATAATGGCAAACATTATATGAGTTATTACAGATCCAAATTTGGCTTCATGCCAATTTTCACATACTTCATACAACGTTAAGGCCCGAGTGCAATATAAAAAAATACAGGCCCACATGCTACACATTAAAAAAAAACCTATGACACGCCAAAACAATACGGGCTTGTACATGTAGAAGAATTAAAGTGCTTTGAAAAAGCAAACTGAAGCTAGGAAATATTAAATGGTCATCACTCAACATGAGGGTGACCAGGCGACCTGGATAAGGAGGGCTCTGGTGACCAACCGACAGATCACTGCAGTGGCCAGTCAGTGGCCGCTGAAGATCATGTGACCCGACTGAGCCGTCATCGCCTTAATCATTACATCCCGGCGGTGGCCTAGATTATTCCCCGGTTGACCTTTGACCCTGTAGCATACTAATCTCATGGGAAATGACATATTTACCTCATACTCAGGCAGTTCTTTCGTCTGTTAGAAGAGCTGGGTGTCTTAAAGTATGAACCTCTGTTCCTTGACCCTAGATGTAAGTGTTAAATATGAGCTCATCCCTCCTGTTGTTTGCGAACTTAGGTTATGCTTTGTGAAAGGCAATTAGATCCTTACTACACCAACAGGAACATGTTAGTCCCACACACACAGGAAGCAATGCATATGGGCAAATAAAGAGAAGGAAATCTAGACACACAGGTATCTCCATTTAGTTCAATTCCTTCAGCTTTCCATACCGCCTTGGCCATTGCTACCCTTAATTTAGTTATTTTTTACCAAGGCAATTAAATGGCAACAATATTTGGGTACTACTAAAGGGCAAGATTTGCCACATTTTTCAATGCCATTTCAACAGAATAGTTTTATGAATTCTCACATATGGAATTTTTATGAATTGTAACTAATCAATGCCAATCTGGATGAAAAGAAAAATCAAAAACACATGACAAAGTAGCTGCAGGATTTTCTCTAATGAAAATACAACCCTTTATGTTGCAAATGTATACACAGGAGTGACAAAAAATAATAATACATTGATTATGCCGTATATGAGAGATACAATGCTAAGTATTCAGTGCGCAAAAGGTTTTCTCCTGATTTGGATTACAAGTATTTATAAGCCTTGGGAGGCAGAGGGAAGGTGTCCAAACTGCTAGCGATCAAATTAGTATCATCAATATCATTTTCATTACTTTCATTGTTATCATCATCATTAGAAGTAGAACTAGTAGTAGTAGTAGTAGTAGTAGTAGTAGTAGTAGTAGTAGTAGTAGTAGTAGTAGTAGTAGTAGTAGTAGTAGTAGTAGTAGTAGGAGAAGCAATACAGTAGTAAGAGTAGGATAAGTAGTAACACTAAGTAGCTGTAGAAGTGGTATTAGCAATAGTACTCCCAGTACCATTGTAATTATGAGCAAAGTCTGAGTGAAAAAAAAAGATTAGGAGCAATAAAAATTGATTGAATGTAAAAGATAATGGCTTATTTTGTCATATGATATCAATTACATCGCCTCCAATAATCCTACCATCTAAACAGCAATTAATCCTTTGGTACGTACATGTAATGAAAAGGCTTACAGGTGTATATCTCTAAGCAGTGACTATCACAGAAACAAATTTCAAATTGTTGGAAGGGGAGCTCGATCTTTTGCAATTCAGTCACTCAGCCGTGCCTAAAAATCTATTCTAGCAACTCAGCGTCAATGTACACACATGATTGCCCAGTGGATATGATGCACAAGGCAATACATTCCATGCACGTCAAGTCATACAGTGCGGAGCCCCGTTGCCATCGGTTCGTTGTGTGCCAGTATGATTGTTATTTGGATCAATTATAGGTGGAGACGGTAGCTATGGCAACCTAAGCAGAGAGTAAGGAGGGGGGGGGGGGAATGGTGTTGTGGTGCATGCTCAGGTATAGGGGGAAAGGGAAGTGAGTAAATGCTATGATGATAGAGTGGAGGGTGGGGAAGGGGGAGGGGGAAGGGGGAGGGGGAAGGGGGAGGGGAAGGAGAGGGGTGATGGAGGGGAGTGGGAAGGGTAGGGGAAGTTATGGACAACAGCTTTTGCAAATATAGAGTGTGTCAGGTATTTGTGTAGCCTGTCCACAGGTAGCTTGCGACTCACAACATGCAAACTGTGGCGGCATTTGCTCTGGGTGACATGAAAACGGAACCGCCACAATTCCCACCCAAACTCAATCAATGCCTCGGTAATCGGTAGCAGTTGGCTGTTGCATTATGCATATTTACCATCACATATTTCTGCCAGCCACTTTGCACAGAATTACAGTGTATCTCACGATCTGCAGTATACCGTCCATTATGATACCTGTGACACTTGGCACACAACTGCACAAGTTAACACTCTCACCTTTTTGAGAATCTTTCCATTCTCTTATCTTTCTCCTTCTCCTCTTCCTATATCCTACCATCACCACTCTCTGTATTGATGAGTGTAACCATAGAAACCCAGAAAATAGAATATGGTACTAGTGATGGTCTTCATGATGACAGCAATAATACTGTGTATAAAATGAGTTTGCATTGTCACAATGTGGTACTACAGTACTTCCTAGACAGATTGTTTGTATTCATGCCTGATGATGAAAAGTTAATCTGCTCAAAAATGTCAACCCCAATCAGCTCCCCAGTCCCTGGAACTTTGGTGAACCTTACCCACTCTTGTTTGAGCTACCAACAAAAGAATAGCAACATTCTTTCTCAGGGCTCCTACATGGCATCACCACACACTCATTTCACGCAAACACACCTTGTCATGTAAATTAACATATTCAAACAACACATCTTTTTAATTATCCTTATCACAGGGTTGTTTACCTTTAGAAACCAAATGCAAACAAACAAACAGGCATACACACCCACTCATGCACAGTGAGAAAAAAAAATTCACAACATATTCTGAGGCTACTGAAATATGGGAAAATTGAATACACTAAGATTGCTAGCTTAAATTTGAGAATGAATTCAAAATAAATAAACAAACATACAAACAAACAAACACAAATTCAATGGCATTTTTTCACATTAAAATCTGTTTTCTTATTTTGCATAAAAAAAACACTCATGCTAATTATGGCAACAGCACACTAACTAGTAGATCTATTATCATTGTGAATATGATCATATTATTAATACAAAAAAAAAAAAAAATACTGAGAGTAAGACAAATCTTCCAGCAGTCATAGAAAAACTAGAAGGTTGTGGGTAGCAGTACACCCCATCAAAATTTGTCACCTGTCCGACAGAAGAGCCCTATGGCCTGTATTCTCGTAATATCCCACATCGACTATGGTTGCATCATATTCATTCATTCATTCCTTTTTTATTTGAGACAGAGAGAGAGAGAGAGAGAGAGAGAGGGAGAGAGAGAGAGAGTGCATATGAGAGAGCCTTCAAAATTCTGTGAAATTATGTCAGAAATCAAATTTTGATTTGGGGGATGAAATTTCATGCTAGGGCCCTTCTTGCAGAGCAGGCGATGAAATAGAAGGGTTTGTGCTTATTCTGACTTGTGTGAATGTGCGTTTTTTTTTCCTACTTCCCGTTGAGGTGACAAATCCAGCTGGTACAACAGGATATTTTCTGACCCAGGAATCACGCCAGAACAATCAAAACGTGTTGGTCATGAATAATACATAGTCGATTTCAACTATCTTTAAAATATAGAGACACCTGTATGTCCCTATCTGTATAATTGCACACACACACACACACACACACATACACACACAAAAAACATACACACACAAAAACACACACACGCACACAAACATTCTGCCTCTATAACAACAATGAATTTACAAAACTCTACTTCTCATTCTCCACACAATGCGCTACAAAATTTTTTAAAACCAGTTTTAGGTTGAATTAATGGTTCAGAGGAGTAAGAGACTGTAGCGTCGGTTGAGAGCAATAAGGGCCTTAAATTGGCACGAAAGCAATGATGTTCAAGGCACCTTAATGCCCTTCTCATTCTCACTCGACGGATAGCATCCTTGGCATAACATTTACTTCAGAAGAAAAAAATCATGTTCTAAAGTGTAGTGGTGTTTTATATTCATGGACAATGGCAACAATTGCAAGAAATACATTTTTTCACAGCCTGAACAACAGGTGATTAGCACTGATATTTGATAACTGTATACTTTCACAGTCGAAGGGTACTAGGTAAAACAATAAAGCTCAATGGAACTGAAGCACACTCATTTAAAACAAACCCAAATGATTCCTGTATACATTCTGCTTTGTGTGTCTGGACAACACAAAACAAAATATGGTCAGCAGTTCAAGATGGCTGCCAGATCTCCAGAAAAGATTTCAGCATTTATGATATCCAGGAAACCATCTCACAAGGCCCTATGTGGACACCACATCTGATGAAGTTTCTTTGACACTGTTCCCCACCCCGCCCCATTTAATGGCAAAAAGCGACTAGGCATGGCTTTATCGTTCCTTGCTATATCATGTGAGTCAAACATTCAACTAATGTTCCAATCCTTCTCTCCCCCTCTCTCTTTTTCTTGTTCTCTCTCTATTCCTCTCTCTTTCTTAAAGGTTTCAACCATTGACTACAAAACATTATCATTACCGTCACCTCCACACACTGAAAGAAAAAAATCCTCGTGGATATTGCCATGGAAATAGCAGAAGCAATGTGCTTGCCAATTGGATTGTTTGTTGTTGTTGATTTTTTTTTTTGCCATTTCTTCTCGTTCCAGCCTAGCTACCAGAGTGATTGAGTGTCTGCTAGTCATGGGCTCATAAACCATAATTGTGCAACAGTTCTTGCATTTGATCGTCCACACTGATACCAGCGCTGTGACGGCCAACTGTGAAGGATGAAATACGCCCATAAAATGCTGACTTTTTTTTTGTGTGTGTGTGCATGTGCTTGTGTTGCTCCATTGTTGTTGATGTTGTTTCCCCTCATTCCCAACCCATGTTCTGCTTTCACTGCCAGGCCGCAGTGATGTCGACTGGACGCAAACTACGGTGTGCCGTGTCTCCTTGACGACACGTTCCCGCCTCGGCAGCATTGTGCGCGCTCGTCTGGCACTCACGATTTACGAGGAGGCTGAAATAGCGACATTGTTGGAACATGCCACTGACAAGCCCATCGGATGGCGGCTCTCATTTATCAACAATATATGGGGAGGATTTCCAAGAAGGAAATAGCTAATGATTGTGCCATAGACAGACAGCTGACTTGTACACATATCGAAGTAAAGACATGGATAATATAAACATACAATGTATACATGTACAAAGAAATCGATAGAGAGAGAGAGAGAGAGAGAGGGAATAGAAAAGGGGGATGTCTACCCAGCATTAGTCAATGTTATTTTCCTTCAAAGAATCATACTATTTTACTGTAGTTTACAAAGAGATGCCTTAAACATGGAAAGAAAATAATATTGAAGATATGCCCTTCTGCTGCTTCTGATGGCAGCCTCAAAATGCTAAAAACTTGAAACATGGCACCTTTTTATCCTTCTGGACTAATACATGCCATTACAAATTTCACATGCAGCATGTTACATTAACCCACTGAGGACGAGCTCATTTTGCTATAACATGCAATTCCAATAGACACCTGCCTGAGTATACTACGGACTGGTCTCCAAAGGGTTAAATCCACTCACTCATAATGAGTCAGAGTGATAGGTTGCAATTTACATCTGGTATTGGCTAATTAATGGGGTGGGGGGGGGGGTGCTATCATACCAGAGACACACTTTATATAGTAAGAGTTCAACAGCTTGACTTTCTAACTCTTGTGAAATTATAATACAGCGTGAAGATTACGATGTACCATCATGTTCAAAAGATAACCCTCTGCATATACAATATATTCACCACAAAGTTGTGCCAGTGATAAATCATCTGCCATTTGATGCGATTGCACATATGTTCACACATACTCAAAGATATTCAGTAAATTGCAGCGTAAAATGCAAAAATACAAACAACCTAAATAATACTATGAGTGCACACTAATTTGTTTGCCAATGAAGCCTCCACTCAATCAAAACCATGTACGTTGTACTATTCCTTTAAAAAAACATTTCTGCTTAAAAAAAGAAGAAGAAATATTCTCCTCTCGGTCTGTGAATTAATATTTTTCTCTGAAAATGTCATACTTCTTTGTACCTGAAAGGTAGAGCTAGACTGTTTAACTTACTGGCTCTAAATTACACAAGCTTGCTCCAGGATAAATGGCCATAAGTCATCAAGTTTGGGGGGGGGGAGGGGCTGAATGCCACTCTAAACAGCTCAACTGGTGTAAAATTAAACACCATTTAAGACACGCTTCCATCTGTCATAAAGAAGTTAGATCCTATATTCTGAAACTGACAGAAAAAAACCTCTTAAACTGACTGAAAGCAGCTGTATATATTCTTTAAAAAAAAATCCTAATGGAAGTTCAAGTAATGCCTCACCCTGCACAGCTTACCAACATGTAATTGAAGCTGAATAGTGACTCAACATACTCAATAAATATTGTTTCTTATCCTAGCACAAACTGCATTATGAATCAGGAAAGTTAGAAAGGTTTTTGTTTAGATGAACCCCCCACCCCCCTCCCCACAAAAAATGGTACATTGTCAAAATCTCTTCCTTTTCTATATTTGCCCGAGTATTCTCGGGACTCATCTTCAACGGGCTAAAGAAACAGGTAATACTCAAGAGGATCTTTATAGTGTACACTATGTAAAATACCAACATCCTTAAACAAAAGACAACAGAAAAAACAGTCTGAAACCTTAACACCTTCATTTTGGATTTTTGTCATTTGCCTTTTCAGATTGACTCAAAATGTCATACCAACAAGTATTTAGTAACAATAGCACATACTCCATATCTCTTATTCTCCTTGCCAAGTATAACTTCTTTCTGGAATATATAGATGCAGTTCTACCTACAAATGATTCCCATAAAATTGTGTCATACATATTCATCAATGGAGAGTAAAGGACTGCGTTCATAATCTGATGATCTTGAGCTTTTGTTGTGTAGTTTTTAATATTGTCTCTGTAATGCCATGCCATGGAATTTTGTAACGACAGCTGGCCAAGTTAGCTGATAGAATGAACCAAACTCAATTGTCTCGAGTGTAGAGCAAGTGAAAGTCTATATCAGCTGTGGATCTATGATGAGAAATACTTTTCGGAGCCAGCATGACAATGCAGGCATTGGACTAAGGAGCGTACACGGGTGACCCACTCAGACCCAGTCACAAAACACATTGGATCACAAGTGACGAGTGTCAATTTTTGACAACACTAGCCAAATATTCCGTCGATTTGCATAGAGGTATGCATGGAGATGAGGATACGACCTTTTTCAAAATATGCATTAGGCAGTACTTTGAAAGGACAAGAAAAGATGCTTTGTTCACATAAGGGGGTAAGCGAACAGCTGGAATTAAGAACACGGGATGTGATCACACTTCCTACGGCTCGACACGATCCGCAAGTTACGTGTTGTTTACCTTTCTTGCCCATGAAGCGACGAAACGATCTCCGCATCCGGTCTCGCCTCCCTCCCCCAGCGCTGCCCCCTATTGGCAAACTACTGTCATCCTTTGACATCATCTTCAGTTCGGTTTTTGAGCACTTCTACACACACTGACAATAAAGAGAAAGTCCCGCGACTTTCAGAAAAGGAATTCTCTGTTTGTTTGTTTGGATATTCCGTCAGTTTTGAAAGTTTTTTCACTTTCTCTCAAGAATGGGACGACAGCAACAAAAAAAGAAAGCAATCTTGCTTTGGTAAGCTGCGGAAAAAAATTAAAATGATAAACAAACTTTTTCAAGTTCTTCAGCTGTGGGTTAATATTTGCGTCCTTTCAGTCAGTTATAAAACAATGGGATAAAAGTTTTGCTTCACTGTTGCACACCAAATCTGCGCAATAGTGTCACTGGAATGTCATCGACATAAAATATACAAGCGAGCACCGTGAAGAGATTAAAGCAACTTTTCTTCTCCCCCTTTCTCATCTCATGGGTATTCCACTCTTCTCACCACTTACCACACAATTATTGCGATTGTCAAGTCTTTGATAGAGTGCACTTGGATCATTAAATATCGCTGGTTTGCTGAGAAACGAACGCTTGATTGGAGGAAAGTGGGAGAAAGTGGAAATCGGAGCTTAATGAGCCATTAAAAAGAGAAGCGCCCGACAACCAAGACCGCGATTTGTTTGTTTTAGCCACCACTTTTTTTTTCCTTCCCTCGTCTGCGGCACAGGTGTAAGACAGGCTAATCACTCGAAGCACAGCTGATTAGGCTCAATGCTACAATCGTGCGACTACCGCACGTGGCAAACACCGGAGTTGGTCATTTCGATGGTGATGAGGATGATGATGATGATGATGATGATGATAATGAGGAGGAGGAGGAGGATCTTGGTGGTGGTGATGGTAGAGATGTTGCACAAGATGAAGATGAGCGATCCGGATGTCTCCCCTGTCTACCTAAGATAAGGACACACCAAATACATGTGCATGGGTGAACAGCACAGCTGTGGGCCCCTTCGGCTGATAACTTCCCTGAATTAGTTCCAGAGAGACGGTGGTTGACATTGGCGTACAAAAAGATGCAACGCGTGGACAATGAGAGACAGTCAGAGCAAACGACTTCCCAACCATCTCTGGCGCAAGCCGACATCAATGACATCCGGGCCTAACGTCGACGACGTCGCTCATTATTCATCTCTCAGCCCAGGCTAAAAGGCAACCAGGCAGTATTGCAACCTTCTGCCTGCTGACGAGAACCATCTGCTGTCGAGCAAAAAAAAGGGGGGGTTGGGAGCGGCGAGGACAAATTTTTTTTGGGGGAGGAAGATGAAAATTAATCTCTCATGGGCGAACCATCAACTTGTTTTAAGATCCCGGATCCTGCCTTGTGATCCCAGTTTAAGGTTCAGTGTTCCTATTTTTGAGCTACATCTCCGTGGTTAGCTCAAGTAAAGACACAATCCATGCTGTTTGACTGCACAACGCCATTCTTCCTCGTTTTTTTTTTTCTCTCGCTCTCTCCGATCTGTCCTCCGTAGGTCCTTGTGTACATCTATTTCGCACCCCATGTGCTGGTAATACAGGCAGGATAGCCTGGCTGCGCAGAGTCAGGGATATGTGCACTCGAAGACCCCCGTTTATGTGTGTAGGAAATATTGGTAAGCATTTATGCATGCATTGCTATGCAGACTTGGAGAAGAGAGAGGTGCACAAACCTAGGGCTGCTTGACGGTGTATCCATCACACACACACACACACACATGCACACGGAATATCACTCCCTGCTCTAACTCCTCACTCCCACACACACACAAACACACACGCACAGGGCACAGACACACACACACACACACACACACACACACACACACACACACAGTCGCGTGGTCATGAACATGACGCTACGCTCTCCCGGTCTATCTCGCCCTAGCTTGCTACCAATCTTCTCATTAATTCTCTCTCCCTCTCTCATCCTGCCCCCCTCTCTCCCTCTCTCTCCCTCTCTTTCTCCTCTCTTCTTCTTTTTCCTTAACACTAGTAGTCCTAATGCATAAAAAACATACACATAGTGACATACAAATACATACATACACACAAACAATACATCTTATTGAGAGCAGACAAAAATAAGAGGCCACTTTTTTTTTTTTACTTGCATGTCATCAAACTTTCCCTCCTTTTCTTTCAAATCCGTAGGATTTCTTATATGGTGTGTCTTAGCAGTGTCCAAGAAACAAGGCGAGATACCTGAAAGTGACTTTCACCCAATCTGAAGCAACTCTCTTCAATTTCTCCCTTTTGTCTGACCACAATTCATCTTTTTCACCCTTCTTTTCTTCTTCTTAAATCTATGCTTGAGAATGGCCATGGTGTGATAGATTCTGCATCTTCCATCTGTGACTGGATGGGATACGCTAGACTTAGAAATACAAAGCATAGTTAGCTTCTCCGACAGATAAAACTGTCAGCAGAAGTGCTGAATCAAAGGCAACGTCTCACAGGCCAGAAGAACAGACATACACACAAACATTCACACACACACACATACATACACACAAAATCTCTCTCCCCCTCGCTCTCGCTCTGTATTTCTCTTCCCATATACCCTTTCCCTGTAGCAGACTACCTACTTAACACACCCTGCCATATGCAGGCCCCCATATATAATGCACTCCCTCAGACTGCACTGCAATCTTGAGGTTGGACAAATTCACCCACAGCCTATCCTCCCTCCGCTGGTGCACAAATCACACGGGTTGCAAAATACAATTCTGCGTCTTTCCTTCTCTGGTCCCATGTAACTGATACAGCAACCATCTTTTGTCCTTTATTTACACAAAGTTAATCAAAATCTCACACAATTATGTTCTATAATCCACCATCCATCTTCTACTAGTACATACTCATCTTTCTATGTTTTTATGATTTTTTATCAACTGAAAGCATAAACATACATGTAGCTATCAGATATACCCTTATGCCTATCTTTGTTAATGAATATACTAGTTCTCTATCAATTTAGATAAAAAGAGACAGATTGAAAGACAGACAGACAGACAGACAAACAGAGAGTAACAGATTGTTATGATGACCTTGCTAGCTCCAGATCTATGGAAAAATATAATGGAAGTGTATCTGTGGGAAGATATATAAATATAAGTTTAGTAATGACAGATCAGGCAAAACAAAAACCATATAAGCAGCTAAATCAACTCAACAATTACAGATAATTTAACCAACAGGTGTCTTTCTTGGTCCACGTACTATTTCTGACTTTTTTAAAACACTCTCTACTCCCACCTGTCCAAAGATATCAATATGCTCATACAATCAAAAATATAACAAATCTCAAATATACTTAATATGGGCCATAGTTGTCAGCACCATATAACCCTCAAGATAAATAACTAACCTCAACATACAGGTGACTGCTACAGTCAACTTCGAACACAATTTGAAACAAACCTACTAGATGAACAAATTTTATCCTACGGTAAACTTGTTTTGACTCTGTTTCACTTAGGTTTTCTAATGACATCTACAACTTGGGACAGTTATCTTTCTGAACTTTCTCAATCTTTCTGCACCTTCAACACGGTTAATTCTAGGAAATGTATTCATATTACACTTCTCTGTTACCTCATATCAATATATGTTTCTCTCTATGCTTGAGATTTTTTTTTTCGACCTTGTTGTTGTCATACGCTGATTGAAGGTTTGTTATTGTTATTGTTATTGTAATGATGATCTACTGCTGAGCCAGCTTAGGAAAATTGTTCCAAATCACAAAATTTAGAATTGTAATGAGCTGAAATAACATGATGACTCTGTTCCCAATAATGCATTACTGTGCTTGATAATAATGCCTGATTAATTTCTTCTTTTCATCTGTTCTGTGTTAAAGGGATCGTATAGTTTTGGTCGAGACCTAACATCAGGTTTATAACATTTTTTTGCGGGATAATGAGAAACCTCTTATGAAATATGAAAGAGCATGTGATTTCAAGAAGGATTCAACATTTATTTGATGAAAATTGGTCTTGAAATGGCAGAGATATCCAAAACAAGCAAATCCCAATAAAATTGACAGGTAATGACTTTTATTAGGATCTCTTTGTTTTACGTTGTTTTTTGATATCTCAGTCATTTCAAAAACAATTTTCATCAAATAAACTTTTGATTCCCATTAGAATTGTATGCTCTTTAACATTTCATAGAGTGGTTTCTGAATATCTCGCAAAACGTTACAAGCTGAATCCTCACCTCCACCAGTACTGTACAGTCCCTTTAAACCAAAGTGGGAGAAGAAAATGGTAATTTCTAATCATATTCTTCTTTGTCTAAATGACTAGCGAATCTGTATTTATGTGAAATACTGTGATAGACTGTGAAGTCCTAATGAAGCAAAACTTACAAATAATGAATTCTGGCATCAAATTCTCTTTACTGCAACTGATTGACAAAGTGTTTTTCATCGATATAAATAAGCACCAATCATTCTGAGTTTTAGTAGCAGCCATGATAAAAGGACAATTTGTCAATCAGAACCTAAATCTGTCGCAGCATTTAACAGATTTTTGTTAAAATCACATTTGGCAAACTATGTCACGATATTTGGATGTAAAATTTAGAGCAACTCAGCAGCGTCTGCCAGTCACAATGACAATTAAACATGAATAGTAATTAATAAAAATAATTGGCAACACACAAAATCATAACTCAATGTTCCATGCTCGTAGTAAAGTGCTGTTTTTTCACTGGAAACTGGAATAATTTTTTGTCTGTGACTGGTCAATAGCAGACTTCTACCTCTCTCCCATTCCCTCAATTATAAACCAAAATATGATACACTGAAAGCCGCCAGTTGAAATTATGGATTATTTCGAGGTGTCAAGAATAGCACTATTTTAGTGCTATTCTTGTCAACGAGTAATCCATAATTTCACTAGAGGCTCGAAATAGTACATGATATATTTGTTTTATATCATCAAATACAGATATTAAAATTAAATTATGCACAGTGGTCTACAGAGTCCAATACTGATAGTCCTTTAAACATGCTAGCAATGAATGTATCAGGAATTAACATCATGGTATAGTACATTTTTGTCAATTGGCATCTTGTCTTCAACATATCAAAGTTAAGTTTACATGATGCTATATATAACAATCAGCAAACAGGATTTCATTAATGGAGGATATGAAATAGAATACATATAAAAGAATATGAGAGAAATAAAGTTCTGTACAATAAAAAAAAAATAGTCATCACAGATAACTGCAAGAAACAAATGTGCAACTCCAATGCTACACACAATAGCTTGTTCAGTCTCTTGAAGAATCTGCTCAGGAATGCTGCAGAGTCTGTCATGTGACATGTCACATGACTGCTGTGTTAGATGCTTTGGCTGTTAAAGGGATGGTATAGCTTTGGTGGAGATGAGGACTGGGCTTTTAACTTTTTGCGAGATACCAAGAAACCACTTATGAAATAGTACAGAGCATACTATTCTAAGAGGAATTCAAAGTTTACGTGATAAAAATTGGTTTTGGAATGGTTGAGACATCTGAAAAAAAAAAAGGTAAAACAAAGTGATCCTAATAAAAGGTGGGTTCCACCTTTTATTAGGATTGCTCTGTTTTGGATATCTCAGCTATTTCAAGACCAATTTTCATCAAACAAACGTTGAATCCCTCTTGGAATTACATGCCCTTTCATTTTTCACACGAGGTTTCTCGTTATTTCATCCAAAAATGTTAGAAACTTGAAGTTAGGTCTTAACCAAAACTATACAATCCCTTTAACCTACCAACATAAATGGGAAATGGCATTCAGAGTATTCGATATATGGTAAGACCTGAAATATTACAGGCAAGGAATTAACATGCACTGGGATTGAAATGTTGAGTATGTGTTGGATGTATGAATGTTGAGATTCAAATTCATTTGATATTGTCCAATATCAAGAGATGGTATAGATAACCAACAGAGTATACAAATTATTTCCAAAATGCTGCCCGATGTGAACTTTAGGAGCACCAAAAAAAAAAAAAAAATCCCTATTTTCTTTAATAATTTGCTTGCAAAAGAGCATAAGTATCAACATTAGCAGGTAAAATTATTTTTGGTTCAATTATAACTCAATTTTCAAAGTTTATCTGCCTCATTCAATACTATTTATCTCTTGAAATATGAATGAATATGTCCTGATCTTCACTTGAATACAAAGTAACTACACATTCTGATACAATGAAGAGAAGCAAAGTGGTAGGTTTAAAGGGATGGTACAGTATAGAAAATTGGGCTTTTAACTTTTTGCGAGATACCAAGAAAACACTAATGAAATAGTACAGAGCATACCATTTTAAGAGGAATTCAAAGTTCATTTGATGAAAATCGGGTTTGGAATGACTGAAACATCCAAAAACAAAGAAAAACAAAGCGATCGTAATAAAGGTGGGGCCCACATTTTATTAGAATCGCTCTGTTTTAGATATCTCAGCCATTTTAAAACCAATTTTCATAAAATAAACGTTGAATTCCTCATGGAATTACATGCTCTTTCATATTTCATAAGAGGTTTCTCATTATCTCACCGAAAAATGTTAGAAACCTGAAATTACTGTATGCAACCATAGGTATCAACCAAAACTATACAATCCCTTTAACCCATTGAGGACGAGTCCCGAGTATACTCGGGCAGAGGACTATGGGAAATGCGTGTTGTAGCAAAATCAATCCGTCCTCGACGGGTTAAGGAAACAAGTTCCCTAATGGTTCATACAAGATTACCTTTATCCCGTTGTGGACAGACTGATTTTGCTACAACACGCATTTCCAATAGACACTTGTAGACAATAATATCTGATCACATGTACAAAATAACTAATTCAAAAGCAAAGTCAACAGGACTAGACATTAGTGGTGACCCAATGGCCCAGGGGCCTGTTTCTTGAAGTTATCACATGAAAGTCTTCACACAAATCTCTGAATAGCCAGTTGCTCATATGTAGCTATGAGAGACATTCAATCAAAGAGAAGTAAAATCCATTTCATAAAGTCTCTCATAAGTGTGTCTTATGGGCGAAAAGTCTCATAAGACTTTTATGAAATGGACCCAAGGGCCATTACAAATTTATGCCAGGACACCAAACTTCCAATATGGGAATGTTTTGGTGGCAATAGCGAGCAACTAAGATTCAAAGTTAATCTTTATATTCGGGGCATGAGAACTTCAAACTTAAAGAATCTAGTGTCTTAAACAGGCCCCCCAAGATAAAAGTCAGTGCCGAGTCCTGGGCCCCGTTTTATCAAAAGATATAATCAATCATAAATTTCCTTACCACACAGGCTGCCATAGACTTATGATGGAAATCAACTATGTAATCAAGTATAACTCTTCATAAAACAGGGCCCTGGTCAAGGTGAGAGCTGTATAGGCAATAGGCAGGGGACTACAAGATAACATGCCCACTTGCTCATGACAAAATTGGTGGGGCCCTGGCCCACATTTTGACATGTGGGAGAAGTATAGGCATATACATATATATATATATTTTTTTGTAAGTGTAATGTCCTGAGAGGCACATGTAAATACCAAATGTATAAATGATATCTCTAACTATCTATCTATCCATTTATCTACTTCATATCTGTCTGTCTATCTATCTCTCTGTCTATCTATAAATCCACCCATCTATCTATCCATCTATCTATCTATTATCTATTTATCTATCCATTTATCTATACATCACAGATCTATGAGCACTGCATGACACAAGCTGAACGTAGGTGAGGATGTGCAATGAGCTTAAAATCCTTATTACCTTAACTTACTCAAAGAATATTACTAGTTTTAACATCACAGGAAAACTGATTACCAGTAGTGAAATTACATTTACATGATAGCTTCCAATGCACTCTTGTCTAGAGCGGTAAAAGTTCGAGCATGTACCTTCTGCTTGCAACAGTATTGCTCCTTAGAGATTTATCTACCATATTAACTTATATCATCTCGACTTCTTGGGCTTCTTGTGTAAACTCTGGGTACCCCAGTCAAGCCTCATAATACTCATCATCTATAGGTAAGAAATGGTATGCTAAAACCTCTCCTTGTATGCCAGGTGTGGGATGCAAATATTATAAATGCTATGAAAGTGCGCTATCAAATGTTGTTTACCAAAAACTTTTCTGACACATTTGTAACAAATTGCTCACATCTCATTTCAGACTCAAAACAAAATTGCCAAGTGGGATGCAGTACTCCTGTTTACAAAATTTGTGGTTTGTTCAATTGTTTATTTGTGTGGGAAGATATATGATATATGCGCCTTGAGTGTATCTTAATTTGGCAGCTCCCGATCAAACTTATATGGTCATATCAAGATTAACTATCTCAGATAGACAGATTTGTAGGAAGACTGGAAAAGAAGCATCTGCCAGCCACCCCTTTCCTTTGTTGTTGTTTTTGGTTATAAATTTATCCCCTAGCCCTACCCCCCCCCCCCCCCCCCCCCGTCTCTCTACAATATCCAGTCTATTAACACACACATGTAATCATGTAGACTTACACAAGCAGAGTGGAAGAGAGTGTGTGTGTGAGAAAGAGGGAGAGGGAGAGATATATATAATATAGAGGAGAGAGATATACAATATATATATATAATAGAGGGGGAGATATATATATATAATATAGAGGGGGAGATATATATATAATATTCATGGAGAGAGATATATAGGGAGAAAGATATAGGGAAAGAGATATATGAAGAAGGAGAAGGGAGAGAGATACAGAATGCATAATGCAAATTCTGCTCTGCACTCCATTTAAATGTCAGCCAGATTTCTCCTTCTCTGCTCCATATCAAAGTATCTGTATAATATGCCATGCTGAATTGGCACTAATAATCACACTCTCTCCTACTCGTAAAATTTACATGCACTCGCCTACACACGGTGCCCCTGTTCGACGGACGAGAAAAACTCCCGCAAATTCCTAATTTACATATATCTCACGGGCTCTGCTATATCGTGGCACGGAATGATATTGCTCCCTAGCTATAGCTAGCTGGACACGTGAAATAACTTTGCATTGCAATGTCTTTGAGCTGGTAAGGGATAGGTTGGCATATACTGTAGTATATACTGCAGAATGCACATGTTGGGCTTTCTACCAACCCCTCCCCACCCCACCCCCCCTTTACCTCTCTTCTCTCTTCCTCTGTCTCTCTTTATATCTATCTGTCTCTTTATCTCTCGTTTTTTTCCGTTAATCTTTCTTTCAAGTGTTTTCATTTTTTGCATACTTTCTTTCTTTTCTCTCTCCTGAAGTTGTTAGTCTAAAAAAAAACAACAAACAAACAAACCTGTGTTGTTCTCTGAAGTCTATGCTGTTATCTCAATTTTTTATCTCTTCCTACTCATATGATTTAGCATAACTCTCATCTCCAACCATTTTTCAATCCTTTTTGCTTCCTCTCTTTTGGGTTGTGCTCATTCTCTTCTCTCAATCTCTCTCAATCTCTTTCTCAGCTACTCTATCCTATCTGTCTCTCTCTTTACTAACTTCTTCCTTCCTTTCTTTTTTTACGCTATCTCATTTTTTATCCTCTCTCTGCTATCAGTCGAAATCCCCATCCCCGATCTTACTCTAGCATCTCCCCCCCCCCCCCCTCCTTTCCCCACTCCCTCCCTCTCTCTCTCTCCCACCATCTCTTTTTCTCTTCTGATCTCCGGCTAGGGTTGACACATAATTCTAATCCACGCCGGCTCTTCCGTCTATGGGACATCCTCCCCAGCCTCCTTGGGCCCTCGCCCCTGCATCCCCGTTTTCACCGCAGATGGAGACGTAGCAGAAAGAGGCAGACGGGTGGATTGAGTGGGCATTTTGCCTGGCTGCCTTCTACAGGAGATGCTGCCTGCACTGCACTGCCTATGCTACTCTACAGATTCCTTGGTAAGGTGACCTCATCTTTGCCCAAAACATGTGGAAGTCTATGACAGCTTTTCATAAGCCTTATAAAATTATTGAAGTAGAAAATACACAACCTAATACTGGATACCATGGGGCACAAACTGAATCTCTTGTACTTACTATTTCAATATAAAAATGACCACAAACATTTGACAAGATGGCAGCTCACGGAGGAAATGTATTTGAGAGGATGTACTTTAGAACTGATGAGGGTAGAGTTTCCGACAAAACAAAACAGACAAAATGATGATAATGGCTAAAACGATAAAATGATGGATATGATAAATTGCTTTAAAATCTGTTAACAACCCAGTGGTATAATTTTTTAACAAGTATGACCGACGTGTCAGGTCTGTCAATAAAAACAGCAATAATCACAAAATTAATGTTGCCATCATTAATAAACATGATCGAGGCATGACCACGGAGATGAAAAAAAAAAATGAATGGGAAACCTTAAACTGTTAACGACTACTCCTAAGTATACTCGGGCACGTGTCTATGGGAAACACGTGTTATAGCAGAATCAGCTCATCCTCAATGGGTTAACAATTTTCTGGCACAGAATGTATGTACCCTGGGCATGGTTGTTATTTGATGCAATATTACATAGTCTTTACATGCAGGTGGTTTTTAGAAATAGGTTCATTGATATGAAAAATATTCTGTAGATTTCAACAAGAAAGATACACGCTACATATGCCTACTCTTGTAATGGGGTGAGGCAAAGCTGGCTAGATGTATTGAACGCATGGTTTACAGAATCGTTCAGTGTGCACAGGTTACATTGGTCAACACCCCTCTACATCATGTCTATGAGGGAAAGGTTCCCAAAAATGCCTTATCTTAAACACAAGAGGGCAGCCTTCTATTATGACTCACAGAGGGAGGAGCCCATGGATGCAATCCACACACTATCTGTGGCTCAACACATTCTAATACTGCCATTCCTTCCTCCTGTGTAGTAATGTATACAGAAATCAAGCCCTAACACAATGTAACACACAAATATCTCTTTTCTTGTGCTGATTCACATACTCACACATTAATACACACACATACATACACACACACACATGCACATACACAAATACACCCACCCATCTTAAACACATTTACACAAACTGAAAGAAAGGGAAAAAAACCCTCCTCTTGTTCACCCTCCTTATTTCTATATATCTGCCAGCATTACTACAGCACAGAGGAAATATAGTACAAATTGTACAAAAAAAAAGGTCACTATCAAAGGTTGAGCTGCCTATCACTAAGGCTAAGAAGGAAGTTAACTTTTTCCATTAAGACTTCACGATTTTCATCCATTTTCTTGTGTGAATTGAACTCTTTATACCACAAACACATCCACATTATGTCATTGTCAAAATGGAAGTGGTCCTCTAACACCCCTTAATAGTCCCCCTGCCTTGAAATATCATATGTTCCGTGAGGCATCATAGGTTGTGGTATTAACATCAATTTGCTACTTTTATTTGAGACAGGTAAAAGCTAACTCCGAGGCTAACTCCAAGGCCAGCCTTGCATATCCTGTGATTTTCTTTTCTTTAAAATCCATCCCTTAAGACAACATTACCACACCACATCTGGGTATGTATGTGACTCAGTCCATATTATAATTTGTTTCATATTTTCTGTAGAAAAGCAAAATCAAGACCAAATCTTGCATATCCCTATCAGCAAGTAACTATGCAAGGAAATAGACATTATAAGCTTTAATGGATTTCCACTGAGCTGTGTTGATGGAAAACGACTCTGCCATTTGGTCAATCTGCATTCAGCGGGCTGGGGAGGCAGCGGCAGTATTCTCACAGCAAACCCAAAAGGGGCGATCAATTCTACATAAACTGACTCACTGAAAGGCACTGCTGTATCGTAATATGCGTGAAGAAGCCCAACCACCCAAACACACAGTAGACATATACATACGTACAAACACAAATTGTTTGTAGAGCTATGATATATCACAAGGGCCTTTTTCATCCTAATATAAAGACCAAAACAGCTCAATAAATGGGGGGGGGGGGGGAGTGGAGGGGGAGTGGAGGGGGAGGAGGAAGAACAGCATTATACAAAGCCATACTGATGAAGATTCATGGCCAGATTCAGGAAACGACTTGTCAGATCCGGGATTGGAGCATTTTTCAACTAAATGGAGACAAACTGTCTGATTGTGTATAAAGTTGACATCATACATGTCCACCATTTTCAATAAATATGACTTGTTTATCAGCATCCGTATTCTTTTTTTTCCCCCTTCCTCTTCTTTTACCTCTCTGAGTGATGGCTTGGGCATGGAAAGGGGAGGGGGAGGGGGAGGGGGTAGAAGCATCTCACCTGTACTCATCAACTCCCAAATCATCCTCCGCGAATAAATGGTTGTTTAGTATTTTAATGTATGACACACCATACATTTCTTTTCTTTTTTTTATTCTACCGGCATTGAACTGTTCCTATTTCTTTCTCTAAAGCCCTTTGTTTCCTGCTGCCCACTGGCAATTGAAAAGATATGATGAAACCACTGCAAAAGAACCAATACATGGGACTGTTAAGCATGAACTGCACATCCTAGAATGTAGAAGAGAGAGAGAGAGAGAAAGATCATGAAAACAAATATTTCTCATTCTCATTCCACTCTAAATATCAAGTAAATATCATCAAATACCAATCGTATCTGTGTCCAGTAGTGGACAAATTGATTCCAACGATCCTTTACAAATAGGTATCCACAGATATTTTTCTCTATCAGGCTAGCACACAAAAGAAATCAATCATAATATGCTTGTTGTGATGCTGTTCCATGCCTGCAAACAACCCCATTAAAAAAAAACTGTAACATGCTGATGTTTGGTGGAAAAACATATTTTGAAGGCAAAAATCATATTTCTGATAAAGTAGAAAATTGTACATAAGAAAAATGCAAAATGACATTTCAGAAAAAAAAAATATTTTTGAAATATAGTTACAGTTTTACAACCTTTTCAAGGAAAATGTATTCTTAATACAGTAAAAATTTACTTGTCAGCTGTGCTTTGCTGGCAAGAACACAAGAATATCAAACAAAATGTCAAGCACACGGGCATCTCACAACAGGTTGTCACTGAACATGGGCAATTCTACTGTGAGTCACACTCTGTACAGCACCAACACATCGTAGACGAGGCGGAACATCGAGGAGCAAGCGACAGAGCAGCATACCGGTAGTCGACTGCCACAAACATCATCATCACCATCATCATCACCATCGTCATCACCGTCATCATCATCATCATCGTCAGCATACCTTCACTGGAGAAGCACATCTGCCACAACCATTCCATGCAGTTCGACATTTTGACGGCGGCGAGTGTTTCTTGAGGTACTTGATGCCTTTTACTCCCAAAAGCCAGAAAAGGGAATTGAGAGAGAGAGTGGAATTGAGAGATCAGCTTTGAGAGGGAGCACACCGACAGATAGACATGTATGCCGAGCGACGCAAGGCCGACGCATTCCAGGATAAAAACCGGGGGAAGGAATGAGGGGGGAAGCTCGACAAAAGGCTGCTAGAAATCTCAGCTTGGCATGACCTCAAAAATGGAGAGAAAGTCGATTCAGCGGGAGATAAGTACGAGGTAGAATTTTCATATGTCATGGAAAGATGGTGAGGAGGAGGAGGAGGAGAAAAAAAATCATCCACAAGCATATTTTTTTTCCCCCTGTGTGTGTGTTTGATGCGTATCTGAGCATTATGCTTTCAAAAAGAAAACGGAAAACGTACAAAAGAGAATAAAGGTGCAAGGTAGGCGATCAGCAGACGATCCCTCTCTCGTACCCAGGAGGAAGATGCCTAACCAGTTGCAGGGGAGATTTGATGACAACAGAGGGCCGCCATTTCCAATAAGCCCTTTGGACCCCCACAGACTGCGATGCCACAGCCACCGATATTCGGCAATCCCCCCTCCAGGGACAAGGGGGGCATGATGTGATTCGCCTCATCGTTGGAATTCAACCCCAAAAGTTTAAACTATCTCGGTCATTAATTATCTTGCCTAGATTTTCTCCAGAGTTCTCTCCTTACTATACATATTCCCTGTGCAGCAAACATTACTCCCCCACAAAAAGGCACAAGCGATATGATCACATGAATGAGCACGATAATGATGCAATCCACATCATTAAACTGCCCCCCAAAAAAGCCACAAAACTGAGCATACAGTAAGTCAAAGGAAGCCTTTGAACTCAAGATAGTTTGAATTCAACACATTCTTCATCTCTACATGTTCATATAGGACCTGTATGAAACATGTGTATTTGTTACTGAATATAATTAGTTTCATCTTGTTGAAAACACACACACACACACACACAAACTCATAATCATCAGGAACATGAGAAGCAAACACAATATTAGAACAAAAGGTGAACTACTTATACTACTACACTGTACGTAAACTACTTACTGTAAAAGTGGAAATTTTCGCGGTGTTGTAATTTCGCGCATTTCGCGCAACCAGAAACGAGCGCGAAAATAAAAGCACGCGAATATTTTTGCTTGCCATATATTCCTGTGCACGATGTCTTGATTCCGCGGAATTAAAAACATGCGAAACTCTTCTGACCCGACCAAACGTGAAGTATTACAAGAAACAATGCACATTAATTTCAATTGTTCATTCGACATGATTACAATATTAAAAAACAAAAACAGAGACAGCAGAAATAGATGGTTCCATGACATTTGGCATTTACATGACATCGTTGGGAAGTTCCGATTCACAAAAATTTAGATTCGCTAAATATATGGCGTATACAGTAATTAGTTGAATAAAAAAACTGGACTAATCATTGATCTAATATCACTTGTATTTTACAAGCTAGCATGTAATGAATGCATCATCATATTGGGTAATAGGAAGGAAGCTACAATGTATGTGAGTTATCTTTGCCAAATTTTTGGAACAAAATACTCAGAAAAAAGTGCATTTCTCACCTATATGCAGACAGAGCTAAACCCGATAGTTGGAATATGGCAGCCGAAGACAGCATATTGCACAAGGTGTTACCTTAAATGACATACCGGTAGCCCTCAATTTTGCATTTCTGGCTCGGGCCTATTGATCAGATCAGTTTCTGTTTTTCTTTCCTCGGCCACATAGCCACTGAACTAGACCAAGGTCAAAGGGGACGGCTACCTATGTTTTCATTTGCGCCATCAAGATGCAACCTGGCGTATCCACAACGTCTGGGACACAGAACCAGGGCCATGCCTGCTAACTTTTGACAGACTAACAAAATTCCCACAACAGCCGGGCAACCCTGAATTACTGACGCAAGAGGAGTGTTTAAGGACAAGTTTTTTAAGGATTTTTTTTGAAAGTTTGAGGAAAATTGGACAATCGATGCAAAAGTTATGAATTTTTTAAATTTTTGCGTTGGAACCGCTGGATGAGGAGACTACTACAGCTTGTGAGTCATATGCGTACAACAGTATAAAGAAAATATAAAAGAAAATTCAACATATTTTCACTTTTTTCGCATAATAAAAGAGCAATTGACTTGCCTCTTTCTAAAGGCAGGGGGAATAATATTACCCATAACATTTGTCGGTAACGAGTCAGGGGAATGTGTACTTTTTTCAAAAGATGGAATTTTGTGAAATTCTCTTTATATTTTCCTTATATTGTTGTACGCATGTGACATCTAAGTTATTCATACACTGCAGTAGTCTTCTCATCCAGCGGGTACTGCACAAAAACTTCAAAAATTCATAACTTTTGAACGGATTGTCTGATTTTCCTCAAACTTTCAATGATGTGTTCTACTAATATTGCTACATTCTCTCAATCCTTATGTTTATGAAGGTGAACTTGTCCTTTAAGGACATTTTTTTTTTTTTGGGGGGGGGATAGAAATAATTGTGCATATGTGTCATTCCTGTGCATATTAATGAGGTACAGAGATAGATGAAAAATTATATCAACTCCACCATTGTGGTGTCATCTTACACAGCCCTAATGGGTATAGTCCTCATTAACCCATTAAGGATGGACTGATTTTGCTACAACACGCATTTCCCATAGACCCTTGCCCGAGTATACTCGGGACTCATCCTCAACGGGTATGTCGATCAGCACGCACAAAAGTGTCCTAAACTGACATCTGAATTAAAAATAGCGATGAGCATAAACTTGCTTCTCACTACCAGCATTGTGATGAGGGTGGGTGTGGTTCCCTCGTGACCATTCTTTCAGGCAGGGCCGCAAATGCATGTCATTGATTCAGCACAAGAACAAAATAGATGGATTAATATTTGTTCATTGTCTCTACTTCAAGTTCATGACACAGGGTCTGCCTTTTATACACCTGCTCGGAGCTTGTCCAAAGTTTACCCAGTGGTTAATGGTTTACTAGCTGTTTTTGTATCACTCCTTTTAATTAATTAGCTTTTCTCAGACTTACATCCGATTGAGTGTCACATTAAATACTAATTACACACTTCCCTTCTTTAAGAACGGTTTCTTTTGATATCAGATTTCAGGTCCCGTTGTCTGCAAAGCGCCCACTTTCTTGACATGCTAGAAAACATGAAATGGCCCAAATCTGTATACACAAAGACTGCCCTCTCTAGTCCATTCTTATGTATTCTACTTGATGCTGAGAGGGTGTGTGCAACCCGGGAAAAAATGATGAGAAGGACACCTTCAAAGACAAAAGGACTGTAAGAGCACAGTTTAGAAAGGACTTAGACATTGTGAAAAAAGAAGGGCCAGAAGGTGTTTTACTTGAGCTAATTCATACATGGTTGAATATTATCAACAAAGCATATATAGCATTGTATCCTATCTCCCCCCCCCCCCCCCCCCTTACTTTGAATTATGGTACATTTGTCTCAAGCACATGACAAAAATGTCAGCATGTTTGACACATTGGATGGTAAACAAATTCATGTCAACATTAAAACAAACGAGCAAACAAACAAACAAATGTGATTCAAACATCAATTCATTGTCAAAAAACTTGATTATGAATAGGTGAACATTTCAGCAAAAGGAAAGAGTCTATGGACAACACACATCTAAAAACTGTATGTATTCTTAACATCTTACCATCACAAGGACCTACAGAAAAAAATGGAATCTCACATTCTTCTGAATTTGATATGATGTCTCATCACAAACAAACAAAAACAAGTAAAAGGAGATATACTGGGAGTTTTGTTGAGGACAATTTGCATCAAAGCTGACGGATTCTTTCACTGCCCACTCATTAAGCTGAACACCATCCACATTTGACCTAGGTGTAAAGTTAGCAAGCCCACTTACATTGTAGGTGCAGCAATGTGCCTCAGAACAACAGAAAGGCCATGGTTACACAACATAGGTAATAGAGGATTTGGTTTAATCTCTATTCACTGACAATTGGTTTCTCAACATTTGAGCAAATTGGTAAAGAAGGCACTCCAATGTGCATGCTGAGTGGCAAACAACAAGCAGTAAGGGGTAAAAAGCAAGGCTTATCCTCAGCGCACAACAGAAAAAAGAAATGGTTAAGATTGTAACACATACAGCATGTATTTAACACATTCTGGTACTCTTCATTATATATCAAATTTTCACAAACAAATGCCTAACCCCATATACTTTACTCTACCGCTCATGAAACAACGAATAGTGCTATTATTTGTTCAATCCTGCAAAGGTTTCTAATCCAAGAATCCAGGAAGATAGAGATCGAGACAGGAAGCACAACTATTGTCGTTCCATGTTGTTCCATTGATAAAAAAGGGGTCACAGAAGGTGAAGGGGGTAACAAACAACCCCTCACCCTGCCTCATCTACATTCAAAATAGATTTAAAGGGGGCTCCCCCTCCTCACTTCTCCCTATTAGAGGAAAACATCCTCCCTGAATTCCCTCCCAACTTCAGGTCCACGGCAACCAAATAATGATAACAGTGAAGTAAGAATGTGCTGTACCCCCTTTTTTTCCCCCTCTTCCTGGGAAGCTCCGGGGATGAAGAGACAAGCAATGATGAGGATGAGCAATAGGTGGGTGTAATTCAATCTCCACGGTAACGAGGGGGAGACGGTTATTTGTAATCTTTTTCTTCTTTTTTTTCCTGATGGAGATGGGCAAGGCAGTGTACACGACTGATGGGAAGATATCATTCGCGCCACGGGAAAAACAACAACAACAACTAAGGAGGCAGCTTAGCTGGGGAGGGCGAGATGGGAGTTGTAATGAAGTTATCTCGTGTCCGAAGGATGCAATCATGGATCACGATTTTCCTCCCAAATTGCCGAAGGTAATAATAGACGGCCAACCAATCCCATTTGCCCCCCTCCCCTCCCCCTCCGTCCCTTCCCAGACACCCGTACCCTCTCCTCCACAAACATGTGCATGCACCTGCATACAAGACATAGACACACACGGGGACACACACATAAACACAGACACATACACAGGACTATATTCATCACTTCAGTCCTGTCTGAATTTCATTAGCATCACACAGAAATTTAGCACATCTTTTTCTCTTCTCATCTCATCTTCCTCTTATTCTATCAGACTACTCATTGCATTCCTGTTTGAGCCATACATAGCATTGGACCCTCAAGAGAATAAGTTTTGTGAGTGGACTGTGAAAACCTACACATGAATTCCATCAGCCTGCAAATTGCATTCCACAAAGCTTAAAGGCACTGTTAACGATTTGCAGATGAAACAAAAACCCAGCTTTAGTGCTTCAAAATAGTTCTAAAATTTGAGTTAAGGATCGAAACAACCAGTGTAAAAAAAGTTAATCAGTATAATCAATGTTTAGTATTGTTACATAAACAAAATGTGAACAATAGTTACAATAAAATTGTTTCTAGAGTAAACCGTCTACACTTATGGTTTACTAGTAGTGAGAAAAATAGTCATCTCCTTACATTTTAGGGTTTATTGCAAAATTCTTATATGGTAGGATGTTTTGTCATGTAACTGACCTACACATATACATCAAATGTGATAACTCAAACGTTTTTTAAAATCACTGCTACCAATGGTAAACAGTACCTTTAAGTGAGTGATTAACAGTTGGAACATCTATCTGGTATATGAGGTACAGTTTTGCTCCTAAAAGCGGTGACTTACATAATTCATTCAATCACTACTCAGGCTCAAACCTATTTCATAGTATCAACGACATCATCTATTTTTGTCACATACAGCTCTGTGCAGTATTCATATAACTACACATGTAATAATACAGTATTGATTAATACATGTACATACACATACAATGTGTGCACGATGCATTATCATTAGAAGCATAATCATTTTCTCCTCTTCTTTTATATTTTTCTTATTTTTTGATTCTCCTTCAGTCTTCAAACACTCTTCTTCTCAGAATCCATTTACTTGGGAAAAGAAAGTATCAATAAACATTTGTATAGAAAAACTTTTGTATTTCACATAGTGTGTAGTGGCAGTGGCAAATACACGGTTTAAAAACAAATCCTGTAAACTTACCACTAGTTTTACATCTGATAAATAAGATGGGAATTGTAACACAAGTGAAGATGTTACATAGCAGTGGTGATAGAAATAAGAATGTCCATGATGAGCAGGAGACAATGACCTCTGACCCTTGACCCTTGACCACACATCATCACTAGGTAGATAAAGTGCCACTTCTGGGTAGGAGATCTCGGATTTCTTTCGCAAAGACATGAGTTAATTAAAAGACAGGCTGAGAGGAAATGACTCTCATACACCGAGCGTGATGAAGAATGTTGTAATTAATATCTATCGTGTCTGTCTGTTTGTCTGTCTGTTTCTATGCTCGATAGGACATCACCATCAGAACACATGGGCCCCTTCTGAATCATGTCGTCTTGTAAACAGTGTCACAGTAAAGGATTGTTATTAAACACAGCCCCGGATCCTACGGCGGTAGATCTTACCACCGCGTCTTCTTGGAGGGACATAAACATGGCTGATTTATACCTTGCAATTTGCAGCCTCAAAATTACTCTGCATGAAGTTCGTCTTAGAAACACAACTGAGATGACTTCATCATACGCACGAAACAAACAGACAGACAGAAAAAAAAATGAGGAGGAGGATTATATTTCGTATGTAAGCATAGGCATTTGATTTCCTCCATGCTTCAGCCCCCCCCCCCCCCTTCTTTGTTTAGAAAGAAGTATTTGAGAAGGAAAAGATGTATGGCGATTCCCAGGTCTTCGAAAGATGAGCCAACTCGTCAAAAGAGCTTCCGTATTGATCCGGGACATGTAATTACACAAGAACTTGGAAAGGAATGCTCCTATGTTTGACGGACGTTTGTCTGTGTGGTTGCATGGCAATTTTTTTCTTCCATTTCGGGTTTCACTATATGTACATAAATGAGGGAAACAATAACAAAAAAATCAAACAAAATGGATACGAAAATGACTCAAAACAGTTTGGCAAATATGCAGAGCTGTTCAACGAGATGAGCAAATTTGCTGATGACTTCCCGGCAGACTCCACCCTGATAAGAGGAGGGCATTACACAAACATTGCCTCTGACAAAGACGTTGTAATGTGAAAGGAAACACGTCTTGGATTTCCTCAAGCAGAGGTTTTGGAAAACAATTATCACTTTGATATTTTCATCACGAAATGTTTGACTACCGTGACCGTTTCAGACAGGAACGGTTGTATCGCAATTAACGGAGAACAGACTAAAAAGATGTCCATACCTGGTAACTAATATGGAACCATATATATTGTACTTTTGGAATTGCATAGTTAATGATAAGTGTTAATGATCAGGGGTACAGGGATAATGGTGGTAAGTTGTAAACCTAAAGAAAAAAATAACAACATGTACAATGGCATTTGAGGCATCTGTGTGTGGTATGTATGTGCAGTTGTTGCTTTTTTTTTCATTGATGATTTCGACCTAATGCTAGGCAGTATCTTCTCCTTGTACCTCAAATGAACTGATGTAGGCCAATTCATGGAAACATGATTCTTTTCCTCTTTTCTTTTTTTCTTTTTTTTTTGGAGGGGGGGGGGGGGTAGGGTAACAGCGATAATAGTTAAAGGGGTTGTATTGTTTTGTTTGAGACCTAATTTTAGGTTTCTAACATTTTTTTTGTGAGATAATGAGAAATCTCGTATGAAATATGAAAGTGCATGTAATTCTGTGAGGAATTCAACATTTATTTGATAAAAATTGGTTTTGAAATGGCTGAGATATCAACAAATGAGTGATTTTAATAAAGTGTGGGACCCACGCTTTATGACGATCACTTTGTTTTACTCTGTTTTTGGATGTTTCAGTCATTCCATACCCGATTTTCATCAAATAACTATGGTACTATATCATAAGTGTTTTCTTGGTATCTCGCAAAAAGTTAAAAGCCCAATTCTCATCTCCACCAATACTGTACTATCCCTTTAAAATCTCTTCCAGCAGAAATCTATCTGATAAAAAGACAGAAGAAGGAAAAACAACCAACCTGGGAAACTAGATAAAGAAAGTGAAAATCATACCAACATAACCATCCCAAGGTACCCTCAAGTGAAACACATCTACTGCTGATGTGGAACTACCACAGTCTCTCCATTAACCATCATCAGTTGGAGTTCTATTCGGGCAGGAGAGTTCACACTGCAGACAGTAGGGGCATAGCAGTCTTAAGGGAATACTCCAGAGAGGTGTACAAATGTGAACGCTGCTCCTGAATGTTATTTCATTTTCCCCAAGCCTGATGGGCGGCAGACCAAAGACACAAGACTCAAAAGTACATGTCATTTTGTTGGTTCCCCCTCCAGCCATTTTGAAATGAGCACACAGGGGAGAAAGTTCACCATCACGTCTTCTCCGTTTCCACAGATATTTGTCATAGTTTTTCGTTTGCTTTCTTCTTGATTGGTTCCTTAAAGGGCAAAACAAATACGTCTTCTGAAAATCAGAAGAATGCAGCGAAATTTCTGTGTTCGAATGCCATGAAATGAGCAAAATCGTACATTGCCATGAACTACAGCGTTCAGTGATAAATGCATCCATGTCTACAACATTTCTTCTTTTCTGAATTAACGATATTTCTTTTACTTTTCTTTTTTTATTACGCGATCTGCACTACTTTTGTTAGTTTAGTAAGTAGACATTATTCATGATAGAACTAAAAATGACACACCCCACTTTTCAGCAGACTCTTCCATTTCTAACAACTTTGTTTTGGTAGAGTTGTAAAGTCACAGCAAGAAATTGTATTTCCGTTCGCAGTATTTTCTTTATCAAAATATTGTATAATTTTGTTTAGCTTCAGTATATGCAAATGGTTTACTGTAAAAGCATTACTGTCAGAAATTAGAATAAATGAAATGAAATGAAATCAAGTGAAATTTCTATTTCATTGATCTTTTATGTACAAACTGCATTTAGATAAAACCCACACATTTTTAAAGTACACAAATATACCTGGTCTGCCAAATGATGAAAATGCCAAAAGATTCAAAAATATTTTTCTTTCTATTCAATCATTTTTGTGCTTTGAAACTAACAACCACTGGACCGAGATTACCTAATCCCCTTAATCCCTATTTTGTTACCATAGCCTTCATGTTAGACTGAGGAACATTGCTATGCCTGAGAAGGCTGGCTAATGTTACCACTAGGCCAAGTTTGGGAGAACCATCTGAATTTTGCAGAAAAAGCATGGCAGGTTACAGCCAAGTTCAAATTCAAATTCATACCAATCAATCAATCAAATCCATGGGCACATAAAGTGTTATCAAAGTAATCCCAAATTCAACTATTTCATGTAAAGGCTTAACAACAACAAATAAAAAGCTAAAACACTGTCTGATTGAACAAAAAGGAGATATATGTTCACTTGGTCAATCATTCATTTTAATGAGAAACAAATAAACTCTCTCAGCCAATACAAAAAAATAAATCTCAACGAAGTAGAAAGAGTAGTTGAAAGCCATAATGCACACACTCCTATACTCCCACCAGTCTGTCATCGTCCAGTCGCTCCCTCAAGCACTCAACTACTGATATCAATGCTCCAAACACACGCAGGCATGAATTATTGCCCTGTTGACATCGCCATGGCAACTGAAGAATTGGGTCTTAAGTCTATCATATCTGGCTCTTCCATCCTCATCCCCCCCACACTTCTTCATATGCACCACACACAGAAAACATGAATACACAGTCATGCTCTGACGTGTGGGTGAGGAGCTGTAGTGGGGTAAAGCAAGATGCTGCTAAGTTTTGGGTGTGGTCCATTTGGGGAAACGAGGCTGCGATTGGGAGCCACACCCTTTCAAGTTGCGACATCTAGTTCACTAGGAAAGTCAATGGTTTGCTATCAAGGCCTTCTGCGTCATATAACATGCCATTCTGTCTCATGTGGGGAAAAACACAGACACATGTACATGAAGACATCTCTCAAGAGAAGAGGGGAAGAAATCTTTGAGCTATAAATGTGGCAACTTATTGGAAAGACCTAGAAGTGCGTGCGTGCAATGCAGTGAAATCATTTTCAGTATCATCTTTGCGGTCCATCGATCTTCTCAATATGGGGTATGCTAATTGCTTTAGTCTCATTCTACACATGTATGTGCACTATTCCACAGTTAGACTGTACTGGAGAAAGAGGTCTATATACACTGTATGCACATGCCATTAGAAAATACTACATTTACATTTTTGTTTTATGAGTTTTTTTTTTTCTGAATTTTGGCTAATGTCCTACCACAAATAGAGCAGGGCAGCCATGTCCTTACTGACTGAACTGAGAAATATAGATCCATACGATATGCATCTGAAGTCTTTTTTTTTCTCTCAGGACTATCTGGAGGAAAGGAATAAAAAAAAAAGAAGACAGACCTTGAATCACACTTTCATGTGCAGAAATGAAAGACTCCTCAACTCTGAAACGAGCCAAATTTTACGTCAGCATACATGCAGACAAAAGAAGCTGCCGATAAGAATTTCTGATGTTCAGAATACAAGACGGAGAGTAATGAATGAAATCCAGTTGGCATGTCATGCACAACGACAGAAAACAAAAATGATACTGCAAGTTAGTCAGGTATTGTTGATGTTTCTGATATCATTAATGAAAATCGTTAGCAAAATAATGATCACAATGACACCATGTATGATGACAATGATAATCATGTAAATCACTGTCACATGAATCAAAATTGCTGATGGTATAAATTGTGGTATAAAACAATTATACTTCTCATGTTGACTTCACTACAGATAAGAAGAGAGTCTTACACCTGTCTGCTAGTATCAATATGAACACAGAGTATTTCTCTATCATTGCTTTCAGTGTTAATACATTAAAAAAAAGAATAAATTTCTACTCATATTCGCTGTCTAAAAAGTATGTGGTGCTATCACTGATAATGGTTTATATACATATATATATATATATATATATATATATATATATATATTCATATCTCTCTCTCTCTCTCTCTCTTTCCACCTCTGGCAGAACACACCCACAGACAGGACAATGTATGGATGTGCAAATGATTCCAGGAAAATCAACCACTTTTTTCTTCTTTATTAGTCTCCTAGTCCCTTGTCCTTCTCATTTCTTTCTCTCCAATCTTAATACAAACAAACACGTCAAAAATATCCCTTTCTCCCCTTCCATCTTGGAAGTTACTTTTTTGGTGCTATACTAATGTGGGAAACAGAAATTATGGGGGGAAAACCACTCCACTACTACACATGAAAGAAAGAGAAATATGAAAGACAGAAATTGAGATATCTAAAAAAAAGAAAAGAAGAAGAAGTATTGACTCCCGGCGGTAAAATTCTCTGCAGACAATCAAGATGATGAAGCGATGAGTGATGGTCCAGGGGGGTCCTCCGGTGAGAATTTGAATCGGTAGACGGCATCAACCAGATGAGAAGTGGAACAGGGAATGGTAGAGAGGAGGAGGAAGGGGGTGAAGTGGTCCAATAGTCCCATGCTATGATAAATCAGGGAGTTGTTTATATGGAGACAGCAGATCACACTCAGGCACAAAAGGACCACATTACGGATAATACCACCACAGCCTTGCAGCAGGGATAAACATTACGAGGAAGCACCATAGAGTGACGTTGGACTCGTTATTCTTGGAAGGAGGAGAAAGAAAGAAGGAAAAGGAAAAGGATAAGAATGCAAAGGAGGAAGAAAGAACGAAGGAAAAAGAAGGAAAGCTAGAGGAAGCAGGCAAATGAGAAGGAGGCAAGGAAGGAAAAGGAAGAGGACAAAAAGGAGAATGGAAATAAGATTGAGAAGAAGAAGGAAACAAAGAAAAGAAGGAAAAGAAGGATGAAGAGGAAGAAAAGAAGGAGAAAGGAGAAAAGGAGGAGAAGAGAAAGAAAAGGAAGAAGAAAAGGAAGAGAAGAAGAAAAGAAGTTCAAGAACAAAAAAAAAACAGGAAAGAGGAGAAGGAGAAGGGTAAAAGATGGAGGTAAAGAAGAAAGATGAAGAAAAGAAAGAAAAGAAGGATGAAGAGAAGGAGGAAAAGAAGAAGAAAAACAGAAGGAAAGAAAGAGGAACACTCGGTGACTTTTGACAGATGGCCGAGGATCCTTGCATGAATGCCGCAACACGAAGGGAAATCTAATCATGACAAATGTTCAACCATGCGAATGACTAGGGATCCCATGTTTGACATGTTCACCAGATATATCATCATTTTTAAGCTGATGTGTGTGGAAATCATTTTTTACGACCCCCTTCTGCCTCTGAGTAAAATGATAGCCATGACCTGAAATTACACAGACTTAAGAGTAATACTCTCCTTGTTAAATTAAAGGCCTCCTGACATCTACAGCATGGTGACTTCTATTGATGCAAATTGGTCCGAATTTGCTTGATCAAAACATGTACTGCAGATTTTTAAATCATTTTATTCCTTCATTTTTGTCTGCACCAACTAAGCTCTGCCCTTTAATGGTATTTCCATGTTTTTGTTTTGCTTTGTTTTTAGCTGACTTTTGTAATGACATCACAGCAGATAATATTTTTGTTTTCTTAGAGGTTGGGAGTCTAATAGACGCAGGAAAGTGAAATGACAATTATATGAATGCAAACATTAGATAAATCTTTCAATCGTACAATCCCTAAATTTGTGATATGTGAAAATGGACTCATTTCAGTAGAAATCATCATGGACTTGAATTGGATGTATAACATGGGGACCTTACTATATGTTTACGTGTAATCATGAATTGAATAATATCATAGGTCTGCCTAATAATAATAATTCATTGGACCTCTAAAGATGATGATGAAAATAATGATGTCTTGGACATCCAAGTATTGCTTTGAAAAGAGGTTCATCTGACAGCTGCTAGTAATGATGTACTAATTGTTAAAAGTTCTCAACACCTGTCCCAATTTTCATTGTATTACTGTGGTTGTAGTGTTCCTGTTTGTATTTCGTTGTGTCTTAGCTCATGTGCCTGTCTTGCATCTTACTTGCTCATTACTCTCGTCTCTGCAGGATTTACACTCTTTACTCAGTTTTATCAACTCCCTAAACAATATGAATTTATCATATCTATGTTTAATTTCATTAATTGATTATGCAATATGTAATGGGTTTGGTGACCACCCATCTGTTAGCTTGTTGTTGTTTTTTTTTTTTTTTTGTATGGAGTTGTATATTGTAACTGGTATGACCCACATTCTACAGGCTTTGCTTTTTAAGTGGGTCCCCCAATCTCCATCCTCCAATTATTTATCACCAAAACACCTATATCTGCAATCTCCATCAAAAGTATAATTTTCCCCCTTTTTATTGATTACTCATGTTGATATTCCTTTTTTTTTTCATGTACATTGTGCCTATATTTACTTGATTACATTAAGATGGAGAAAAAACAAAACAAACATTAACTTGAATTTGAACTTGAAAAGCTCCTGCAACCATACTGGAATCATGATGAGCAATACTTGTATCACACTTCAAAAGGTTGTACAGTTTCGTTCTCTCTCTACCCATCACCGTTAAACAGCACTCTCCCTCTTCCTCCCAACCCGGCTCCCCCTACTTAACGTCCTTGAGATTCGTAGCAGTTCCGTCATGATCAAACCCACCCACCCGCCCTATTTGCAGGGCAAACATATTTCCCTCCTAACCTTGGGCTTCACTGCTTTTGATACAAGACACTGGGTGCAGAACACATCAAAAGCTGCAGTCACACTGGCAAAAGATCGCAAAGTCTTTACAATCTCTGGTCTTCCATCCACAAAGGCAGCCAAAGTACTCGTTCTGTAAGTTCTCAAAATTTGGGTCACTGGTGCGCATGTACAAGAAAAAAGAAGAGCGTGCCGTCTGATGCTCAATTATTGTGATGTAACAATGCACATGGGTGTATCCAAATGAGGCAACACCCACAGGTAAACCATTGATCAATGCTGCAAACAGGTGGTGGACTGGTCACATGACAAACTTTGCCACGTTTCAGTTGCTAGCGTTCACACTGCCCAAAGATCGAGAAGATTTGCGGAGGGTCTGGGAAATTTCCCTAGTTTGAGTGGGAAGTTTGCAGCCACACTGACAAAACTTCAAGATCCTAAAGATCATGATCTTAAAGTTCGCAGTCTCTTGCCAGTGTGACCGCAGCCAACTTGAGCGGAGTCAATTCACTCTCGGACTGTCATTGTTGAATACACTGGTACGTGTACAGGGAAATTTTTACATCCATTACATCAGCTGCAGGAAAAGCAAAAGCAAATGCTAAAAAAGTCACCCTAACAGATTACCAGCAATGATAAAGTCCTTACCTATGGAAAAGCAAATCTGAATCAAGAGCAGATACTGGGTAATTCATATGAAAAATGTATAAATTTGAGGCAATCACCATTAAGATTATTCTAGGTAAGGAGCAGAAGAGGAAGAGGGATCCCCTACCCTGCCCTGCTTTCTTTCTGCTTCAATTCTGAAAGACTGCTTCTCCTTGAAGGGCACCAGACTGAAGTCCAGCGTCCCTCAATGGATTCTGTCAGACATCAGCACATCACATGATCAACAACCTGCCCACTAGTTAGCTGGTGAGCGACCGAACAACGGTGCGCATTTGAAGCATTCATGTGTACCGGTTTTCTTGTCACGTGTGTGACGCAATCTCCTTCAAATGCCAGGCCTGATTGCACAACAGTATCTAATTTTCTCTCTCACTTTTTGTGGCATTTGACAACGTGCTCACATGACTGCCAACGTGTGTTTCACCTGCCAACCAAAGGTGACTGGGTTGCACCGCTTTTAAGGCTGAGCAAACTTATTTCCGCTACAATGAGAATTACACACAGCACTAGAGCTATCTTTATGTCGCACATGCCAATCCATCCCTAACCATTCAAGGAATCATAAATAATGGAAACGATGCGAAAGATGATGAAGACGTGTCGTGATCAAGTTACAAAGGTATGCCACTGAAATTTGACAAATTTACATACTGACGCAAGTTGCCCTCTGAACTTTTTGATACTCTAATCTTCATCAAATTTCTAGATTTTCAATTATTTTACATGAACCCACACCATTCAACGAAGAAAAGTTGTGCTTATATCTGATCCGTTCATGTAATATGTATCTGGACTATTTACTTAACATACATATGTATTCTACTAATTCAATATAAATTATTCAACAATCAAAAGCCATTCATGCATCACAGACTATACATAAAATAATCAAACAATTTATGAAGCAATCAAACTATTTGTGTAACATAGAATATTCATATATCAAGTAATTTATTCATGCACCATGCATTATTCATATAATTGTATTCAAGATAAGATGTATTTCATGATTTTGTGTACAGATATCAACTCACTCATTTGCACTGATATTGACTGTTTCGTGATAAGCAACACTTCAAAATTTCATGAATTTCCTTGATATTTATTCCACTTTTTGATCAAATTGTTAGAGCTACAAATACTCTTTCTTTTGATACTTACTTTTTACTCACCTGGAATTCCTGTTTATTTGATTTCTCACTCTCATCATTTTGGAAACTCTTTTATAGACTTAGTCATAATTGAGACTCCAAGCACACTTAAAACCTATTTCAACTTAAGATGCCTACACTAGTCCTGCCCATGATTTCTCCATCAGCTTAATTTTTCCTAAATGCAACCATTAGGACAACCCTCTCTGATTGCCATAGCTTGACACTTTAAAAACAATCTTTATATCTTCCTCTTGATTGCCTCATTATATTGCAGACCTCCCAACCTTTCTGACTGAAAAATAGGGATGACTTGGCTCAAAATATAGGAAAGAAAGAGCAGCTCCCATTGGAGTGTGTTGTAGAATTATCAAAAATATAGGAACTCCGAATGAAACAAGAGCTGGGAAATGGTCAAAATTCTGATTCTTTGTCCAAACTGAAAATGGTTGGGAGGTGTGATAATGGCAAGTAAAATGCAATGAGCAAATATCAGACAGCAAAACAATACAATAAGAAAATCAGGAGGATGGCAGCAGTTTAAGGTTTATGTGAAGATGCCTACACAAAAAGAAATTGTTTTCTGAAAAACAATATTGTCGCCATGAGGGATAACACAAATTTGTTGTGATGAAAGAAAACAACCTATCAGGCATCAAAACAAAAAGAAAACAATTCCAGTCAGACAAAAAACACACATTTTGCCTGTAACCCTGAGAGCTAGTGAATAATGACTGAGGAAGATGTCTAACGTGATAGATATTGGACCAAGTTCCCCTCATATCTCCCACATCTAAAACCTAATCAAACATTTATTAAAGTAGACAGAGAACAGATGCAAAATAGGTGACGAGAGTAGAAGATGCTACGTGTGTTTTATTTCATAACCTTCTGCAATAAATGTGAAATTTTTATGACTAGTGGGGGGAAGAGAAAATCTATGTCAATCAAATTGGCACTCTCTGATCAACAGAAATTGGGTCTCTGCAATTTTTTCGTTAAAGATAGCAATATGTACATTTTACCACACTTGTGAATACATGGAGAAACATAAAAACCTTCCTGTACTTTGCCAAACTTTACAGTAATATCAACACAAGAGATGTGACTGCATAAGAAGTATCATGTTTAACCCAGTCCTTACAGTCGATGTGCGTTTGCATAAAGAGTTTAGAGCATTTTCAGATGGTGATGTGGAAAAGGTTAAAACATCTGAGCTCAGTTTATTTTGCTCAAGTTCCTTCACTTTTTTAAAGTCTGCAGCAGTTTTTTGTTTCAGCACTCAACAAACGACTTTACTTTTCTATGATCATGTGTCTTTTGAATAATCTTAATCATGTCAGCTCAACACAAAAATCCTTCTGGTAAGCACAAGATATGTTAAAGTTTAATTAGATGTGGGAGCCTTTCTGTGCAGCTCATTGTCTTAAGCCTTAAAGGTGAGGGATATGCTAGGAGACAGAAGGCAGCACGAAAAGGTGTGAACCAATCATAGGGAAGTGTGATATGTCACGTAGATAAAGAGTCAAACACACGTAATGCTTGGATAACGAATCATTGGTTGAGTCGTGCGCGCCATTTGCCTGGATTCAATCCCCGCACGGAAAGAGAAGTTTACGCAATTTTCCCACCACTCTGTTGACACAAACCGGAGAACATAAACCTGGGGACTCTTTCTGGTTTTTCCTTTCTTCCACCTCTTCTCCGTCATCAGGAATCAATTGCACGCAGGGTGTCGGCTTTCCGCGATCCCCCCGGCCGCGGGCGCGCGGAATTAGTGCGAGGACGGCCCGAATTTGACAGGCTGTCGGGAAAGCGAGTAGAGAAGCAGGGATTCGATAGGGGTTGAAGGATGAGATACGTGTGTCTTCTTTTCCAGAGATCAGAGGGGTTAGAGACGGAAACCCCCTGCACTATGGTGGGGGGGGGGGGGGGGGAGGGCAGAAAGAGTGCAGGGGTGGTTACAGAGACTCAGAGGTAGAACCTATTGCTGGCACAGACTTCCAGCAAAATGAATTACTTGCACAAATTGCGCTTTAAAAAGAAGAAGAAATAAATATCATTTTAAGTTTCCATTTTAGTCCATCATGATCTCATTCAAGATATCTTCAATGCCAATAAAGACAGCAAGAGCCTAATCCTTCAAGAATGCAGACACTCCGTTCTAAAATTAAAACTTAAAAGAAAATAAAATCCATTCTTCAAGTTTACACAACATTAGAGCATCTGCTATTAGGAAGACCCTCGCAGGTTAAAACTTTAATACATTTAGACTCACTAACAAGAAACTATTGTTCACGCCTACTCAATAGGAGCGACACTATTCAACAGACAGTGCCTACTAAGTTTTCCCGAATTGAAGGGAGGGGGAGGGGTACTGGGAGGCAAGATTATGAAAACGCTGCCAACAGACAAGGTTTTGTCACACATTTCCGTACGGAGGTTTGGACAATAGAACACCTGGCCTTCAGGAAATGTCTTTCAGCTCACAGAATATTCTACATTCAGATGAACTGCAGCAGTAAGCACTATTAAACATTCTGACTTCCTGCAAAAGCAGAGAGTACCCACATTTTCTATCAGGATACCTGTCATGACTTTTTCTATTATTTAAGTGTTTACATAAGGAAGAATCTGTGCAATAATAGATACATGCACAGACATTCATGTACTGTTTTTACTGTACTTGTATGACACGAAATCAGCCTACCCATCTAAAAAGCCTTTAATTTACTTTTAATAAATGTACAAAAAAAAATATTTTTCTTTAAGATACCAATAAAATTTGTATAAAAAGGTCTTTAAATGAAGCAACAAAAAAATCATGTCACATACTTATAAAATATAATATAACATTGAGTAAATATCTACAATTACAGAATATCAAGAAAATATCTAAAAATCCAGAAACACACAACTGTATGTTTCTGGCATTTAGAGAATGATATAATGCAATACAATATTCTAAATAGACCATGGCGTTATATCTGACATGACGTACCATTAGATGCATTCACACAAGAATGTCCTTGACATTTTATAGTCACCTAGTCAGGTATTGAAAGGAAATTCTCTCAGTATAATCTTCACCACTGCTCTAATGACCAGGGATGGTTTATAGAAGTTACTTGTTTTGATTCCAACACGTACTGTGACTTCATATCAGAAGGAATATGAACAGTTCCTTTGCTTTTTGTTCTTCACATCCAGACAAAAAGGGGAAGAAATATGAATTTGGCTGCTGTTGGAAAAAAAACAAACACAGAAATTTACCTCTGGGAGGTAATCAGAACATTTAACCCGTTGAGGACAAGTCCCGAGTACACTCGGGCAGGAGTCTATGGAAAATGCATGTTGTAGCAAAATCAGTCTGTCCTTAACAGGTTAAACAACAGTATTAACCCCTTTGTATATGCTTCTAATGCTGATTGACACATAAACCCCACAGCGCTATACACACTATTCTAGGCCCTGGCATAGAAAGGGTTGAGGAATGATGTAAGACAACTCATTCTGGCAAAATGGATGAGCAGCTTGTGTCTGAGTTTCACGAACCAGATGAACATCGGAAGACCGCAATTTCGAAAGCCACCAGACATTTTACATGAGCAGGTCACTACGGCTAACGATAGAGTTAACTAGTTGGACAGCGAAGATTTCGTCTCGCAGGAGAGCGTCACACCCGAGGGCCGGTCGACCTCATTTGCCAGGTATTCCAATTTTTCCCCCGCGCTTTCTCTCCGTGAAGTGGGGGTTGCCGTCGCAGTATATCGTGTGTCCCATTTCATTTTGATAAGACTGCCCCTTTTTTTTTGGCCACAATGGGGACGAGAAATGTTGACTTTAACACTTCATGCACCAATATCTGCGTGCTTGACAATTAAGATTGAAGCAAAACTGGCATCATGTAACAATGCAAACAAAAAAGAAGAAAAAGACTATGACTAAAGTAATGACTTTTCCTTTAATTTTAGAATTTGAACTTTTCCTTCCTTGAATTATATAGACTATACATAAAAAGGAAAAAAGTTAAGCATAAAAAACAAAGACTACATAGATATCTATCTGACAGTGTCCTAAAGTGATTTATTTGTGAAAGTGTTAATATGCAAAGCAGGAGGTACAGTTTGAATTGCTTAACAGATTCAATGAAATGGAGTCATATCAGCGCATGTCGCTGAAGTTTGTACTATGCCTGTATGTGTATGTGTAATTTGTGCCTGTACATGTGTGTCCATGTGTGTGTTTGCTGCATTGGAGGTTATCGTCATGCATGCATGAAATCAGACCTTTAAATATGGGTCAGAGCCTTGGAGCGAGACTAGAGAGAAGTCAGTCACAGCTGTGGTCTCTAGGACAGGTGCTGGTGATGTAGGGCGGTCCGTGTCGCCACTGCCTTGGTCTAGGCTCTGAGGTCTGCCGATCTGATGGCAATATGTCTGGTATCCTTAGTAACAAGATGTATTATTTATCTTCTTCTTCATTTTCTTTTCTTCATCTTTTCATGTCTTCTTCTTTTTTCTTTTTATTCATCTGATGTTTCCCCTTCTTTCTCTATTCCTTTTTTGTTTTTCTTCATTCTCTTCTTTTTCTCCTTTTGTCTTTTCCTTCATTTCTGCTTCTCTCCTTCTTTTCCTTCTTTTTCTCCATCTTCTCCTTCCTCTTCTAGTTCTTCTTCTAGTTCTTCTTCTTCTTCTTCTCCCTCTTCTTCTTCTTCTTCTTCTTCTTCTTCTTCTTCTTCTTCTTCTTCTCTTCTTTCTCATGCAGAAGAGAGATAACAGAACCAAAAGGCCTATTATCTGAATGCTGCTTAGCACTGAAGACAAACGTCATCTGAAAGCTAACCAACTCCCAAACAATTTTGTATATTAAAATAATATCTACATCTATATATCCACAATGGTCATTCAATTCCAGCATGGATATCTTGTGTTCACTTGAGTTCTCATTATGTAATGAGTGCAGCATATCCTGTTACATTTTACACTTTCCCTCTTCAAATTCTGGCTT